>NW_007231978.1:71482-206452 GCF_000164805.1 Carlito syrichta
AATGTGATGAGGAGGTGGGGACTTGGGGAGGCAATTCATTCATGAAGGTGGAACCCTCAAGAATGGAACTAAGGCCCTCATAAGAAGAGGCCTGAGATATAACTAGTCCTACTTTGGCTGTCTAAGATTACAAGGAGTTGGTAGTCTTCAATCTCGAAGAAGACCTTCACCAGAGCCTGACCATCTTTGCAATCTGATCTCAGCCTTCCAGACTCCAGAACTGTGGAAAAAGATGTCTGTTATTTATATGACAATTAGGTTCATGGAACTCTTTTTCTGGAATGGTCATCAGAGCTATAGTCATTATTTGCTGAGATCTGACAATCAAGTTCACGAACTTGTCACTGTGTGCTTACTTTGGCAGCACTGTACAAATAGCTGTATTGGTACACCCTCCCTACTCACCGGATCTGGCCCCCAATGACTTTTTTCTTTACCCAAAGATAAAGGAAAGGAAGGCATTTGATGACATTAAAGACATCACAGGTAATACAACACAAAATTGAAGACACAAAATTGCTTTGACAGTTGCACTAGGTGCTGGCATCGGTGCACAGCTTCTCAAAGGGAGTACTTTGAAGGTGACTGTAGTGATATTCAGCAGTGAGGTACATAGCACTTTCCTCTAGCATAAGTTTGGGAACATAATTTTCGGACCTTGTGAGCCATGAGTCTGTATACTTTTGTGTGTGTGTGTGTGTGTGGGTATGTGTGTGTGTGTGTGTGTGAGAGAGAGAGAGAGAGAGAGAGAGAGAGAGAGAAAGCAGGATTTATTGAGAGGACAGAAAAGCTCGCACTGTGGGAGGGGACCCGAAGGGGTTGCCCCGACCTCCTCATCTTTAAATAAACAAACAAACAAATAAATAAATTTGCAGAAAGAAAAAAATCACCGGTTCTTGGGTCAGGCTGCACTTAGAGCTGATTCAATAAAACTGGGGTTGGGGAGGGAAGGAGGAGAGGATTGGACATTATAATTGTAAAAAGCTACCTGGTGATTGTGTTATGTAGCTAGGGCGGGGAACCACTGCCCCAGCCCCTTGTAGTGCTAAGAACATGCTGTTTCCAACCTTCTCCTTTCTTTGCTCTGGGAAATAGAGCCTGGCCACAGTGGCTCTGGGAAGAGATGGAGGCTCCAGCAGGTTAGTGATGCTAAGATCCCACCCCAAGGGGAGGATGGAAACCCAGGGACTGCAATTAGCTTATGAGTTGGAGATTGGTCAAAGCAAGCAAACACCGCCAGTAATCCTGTCTTAGTGCTCCTCTCCCTGGCCAACGAAAGTGAGGGTTCATGAGCTCTGTTGTTTGTCCAGCCCTAGGCAGTCTGAGGGAAATCAGGCCAATCAGGGGCAATGATAAATTGAAGGCCAAGAACGATGCCATTGAAGAAATGACACCAGATTTTATTTCAGTCCAGCCTTATGCCTTATGTTTCTTAACTGTTTGATCTCATTACAACCTGGAATCAGGACCACGATACCCATTTTACAGATGAAAAACGAGGCTCTTTGAAGTGACCGAAAATGTATCTTTTAAGAAGCAGAGCCACAAGCCAAATACAGTTTGTCTAATTCTAAAACTCTTCATTATTCCCTTACACATAGGGCCTCCCTTATATCAGCAAACGACTCATGACAGGTAAACGACATCTTTGCATTTTCTTAGGTCAGACGCCCTTGAGTCTCCTTTAACTCCTGTCCCTCACACTCCACATCTAACCGCCTGGAAAATCCTATGGGACCTATCTTTATGACATATCAAGAATCCAAGTAGGTCACCACCCCCTGCTCCCACTTTGGTCCAAGCATCCCTTACCTGAAGTGCTGACTGGTCTCCCTGCATCTGCATTGATCCATTCTGTGTATTTGCAGCACAACAGCTGGAGGGATGATCCAGTTTTCCCTGACACTGCCCTCCACTGGCTTCCCTCTCACTCAAGGTCAAAGCCAATGCTGCCCGGCCCCCCCCCCACTGCCACCCACCCATGGCCTGTTCTGCCCACCACAGCACAGTCAGCTTCTCTGAGTTCATCCCCTACTGCTTCTTCCTGCCACATTGTTTGTTTTCCCACAGGCTCTCCTAGTATGCTGCCACCTCAGGCTTCTTCCCTTACTGTTCTCTGGGCCTGGGATGCTCTTCTGCCAGGGTCGATAGGGGTTGCTCCTTTCCCGACTTCAAAGTTTTCAGGGTGACTCAAATGTCACCTGTTTAAAATGGAAATGAATGCACTGGCACACCCTATGCTCCGCTCCTGTTTTATTTTCCTCCATAGTGCTCATCACCATCTGGTTTCCCACTGATATAACCTTACTGATTTGTTTATTGTCTGTTTCCTGTGATTAGATCTTCATCTGTTTGGTTCCAGGCTCCATCCCAGGTGCCTTCAACAATGCCAACCACATAGGAGGTGCTCAGCAAGTACTTGTTGAATGAATGAATCCAGACACTCTCTCCTGGGGAAGGTGGGATGACCTCTGAGCAGCGGCTAGTGGAAAGACTGGGAAGCCTTGCTGGGGAGAGGTGTCCCTAGCAGCCTGCTGAATTTCCTCTTGACGTTGGATTGAAGAGGCCACATGTGTGACTATGAGGGGCATGTGACCCCACCGAGGTGTTTAAGGAGTCAGCAGACTTGCTGCTATCTTGTCCTATCTTCTGGATTCTGAACCTCACTCTTTACTTTGTTCTTTTGGCTACTCCAATTCCATTTGTTATTCCTATTTTATGGGTGAGAAAACTGAGGCTCAGTAAAGTATGGTAACTTGTCCAAGGTCACATGACAAATGAGTGATAAAGATGCCTTCATCAATAAATCAAAAAACAATAGATACAGGCAAGGGTGCAGAGAAAAAGGAATGCTTCTACACTGTTGGTGGGAGTATAGACTGGTTCAATGGAAAGTAGTGTGGTGATTCCTAAAGAACTGAAAATTGACCTTCCATGTGACCCAGCAATACCTCTCCTGGGACTATATCCGGAGGAACATAAATCATTGTACAAAAAAGACACCTGCACACACATGGTTATAGCTGTACTATTTACAATAGCAAAGACCTGGAACCAACCCGACTGCCCATCAAAAGTGGACTGGATAAAGAAAATGTGGTACATATACATGGTGGACTGTTATGCAGCCACAAAGAAGAACAAAATCATTGTTTCTGCAGCAAATTGGATGGAATTGGAGACTACCCTACTTAGCAATCTATCACAGAAACAAAGAACTGAACATCCCATGGTCTCACTCATAATGGACCCTGACCACCAGTCACATTAGCACAAAGGAAGGAATGGCAGTCACGTGCACTGCCAGGGGAGGAAGGGCAGGGCATATAACTACACAAAGAGTTCATGGTCCTAAACCAGGGGAAGTGAGGGCCAGTTGGAGGCCCAAACTTCACCTGCATGCAGCCTACTTGTGTAGTTAAACTTTACTTGTACCCTACATCTCTATAATAAAATACATTTTTTTAAAAAGATGACATTCCACTCCTGGGAATCTGACTCCAGTTCCCACCTCTCCTTATTGTGTGTTGGCTTCATGTACTCACAGACTAGCATATCATAGTCCCTCATTCTCACTCAGCCTGAAGCCATCCTCCATACACTGTTCCCAAGGGCAACTTGGTTTGTCCAGAGCCACAAGTCCAGTGTGAGAATATCTCACCCTTGGCACTATTCACTGAATATCTGGGACTGGATAGTTCTTTGTTGTGGGGGGCTGGGCTGTCCTGTGAATAGTAGGATGTTTAGCAGCATCCTTGGCCTCTACCCACTAACAACCGTAGAACCTCTCCCTTCTACAGCTGTGACAACCAAAAACACCTCCAGATGTTGGCAAACATCTCCTGGGAAATATAGTCACCCACAGTTGAGAAACATTGGTTTAAGGGATGAGTAAAGGGATGGATCAGGAGGCCTGTGGAATATTAACTGACTGCTGGCAGGGCCCTGGTATATGGCTCACCGTGATTGCCAAGGGTCCCCAGGTGGGCTCTGAACTAAACCAATAATGCAAATTCTCTTTGTTCTTTTAGGTGAGTGACTGGCATTGCCAAATAATTTTTTTACCTGTAAAAATGTAAGGCATCACAGTGAGCTCTGGAGCCAGACTGCCTGGGTTCTAAACCCAGTTTCACCACTTGTGAGCCATGTGACCTTGGGAGAGTCTCTCCGTCTCTCTGTACTATATTGTAAAATGAAGACAGTCCTTGCACCTAGCTGTGGCATTGTGAAGACTCCATGAAATGTTGCCTACTGAGAGCTTGGTGCAGGGACAGATGCAGGCTCATGTTCAGTAACAGTCAGCTCTTGTCATTAAGTGAGGTGTAAAGAGTTACTAAACATCGATATTCACAAATGAAAATTAGTGAATGGCTAGAGTTTCCTGAAGACTTTAATTGGGGGTTCTAGCCCCAAAGTCTGGATGCCAGACAAACTGGGTGGCACAGCCAAGCTCCCACCTGAGCCCAGCTGAGAGTTCGAGCTGGTGACTGGTGATGTGTATGGTTTCCAGCAAGAGCATTGACCGTGTTGTCTTGAGTCGGTGCTGCTTTTCCATCTGCCACTGTTCTTGTTTTTTAATTATAAATTACCACTAGTTTAGTTTCATCATTACCAATTTAGTTTGCTGTGGGTTGTTTGCTTAACAACAGTAATTTGGGCTTGTTATCTTTCAATGGCTGGGTTTTAAGGCCTTACAGTTCAACTATGAGTCATCTGTCACCCATTCCTACAGCAAATACTCCCCTGGTCTGTCCCTCAGATCACTCGCAGTGTAACACTTTCATGGTAAGTCTGTGTTCTTTTGCTGCTAGAAAGTGGTGCTTTTACCCGGCCGAAGTGGGCTATGGTCACAACGGACGAGAGATACTGTTCTAGCTCAATCTCCCTTCTCCTACCATTTTATAGATGGGGAAACTGAGGCCCAGAGATGTGAAGGGTCAGAGGTCATACATAGTTACTAAAATCTAATTCTCCTAGTTACTAGTCCTGAGCTTCTTTCACTCAACACAAGACCTGCCTAGGTCAGTTCCCTTCCTCTGTGGCGGACTTTTGAGTCCTAACAAAGGTGGCTTGAAACTGCCCACTCTCGGCTTAGGGGTTCCTCCTGGATCTTCCAACATGATGCTTGTTTAAAGTAGATGCAGTATATAAAAGTTGGGGCTCTGGAGTCAGACTACTTGTTAGCTGTGTGACTTTGACAAGTTATTTGATCTCCTTGTACCTTGATTTCCTGGACTATAAAATGAGGATCACAATAGAATCAACCTCCTAGGTCTGGAAAACTCAACAAGGCAATTCACATAGAGTGCACAATGCCTGGCACATAGAAAATGCTCAGTGAATGATGGTTATTTTTAACATTTTTAGGTGTCCAGAGCCAATGGCCCATCCCACCTAGAATATCTCAGGAGAAAGAACAACTTACAAGCTTATAAAGTAATATCTTTATTTTTTTTTGAGTTGGAGACTCACTCTGTCACCCAGACTGGAGTGCAGTGGCCGCTCCCTACCACCGCAGCCTCGACCTGCTGGGCTCCGGTGATCCTTCCGCCTCAGCCTTCCAAGTAGCTGGAATTACAGGCGCGTACTACCACGCCCGGCTAATTTTTTGATTTTTATTGTAGAGATGAGGTCTCGCCAAGTTGCCCAGACAGGTCTTGAACCTGCGGGCTCAGGCAATCCACTTACCTCAGCCTCCCAAAGCGCGGGATTACAGGCTGAGCCACCGAGCCCGGCTTCTTTTTTTTTTTTTAAAGAAGAGATGGAGTCTCATTATAAATTTATGAGTTTATAAAGTTATTTATTTATTTTGAGATAAGATCTTGCTCTGTGACCCATGTTGGAATGCGGTGGCACCATCCTGGCTCACTGTAGCCTTGAACTCCTGGGCTCAAGCACTTCTCCCACCTCAGGCTACAAAGTGGCTGGGATTATAGGTGTGTGCCATCATGCCTGGCTAATTTTCTTTTTCTTTTTGTGGAGATAGGGTCTTGCTATGTTACTCAAGGTCTCGAACTCCTGGCCTCAAGTGATCCTCCTGCTTAGCTTCCCAAAGCTCTGAAATTACAGGTGGGAGTCACTATGTCTGGCTGTATAAAGTGATTTCATTTGCAGTATCTCATTGGATCCCCAAAACAACTGGGGCAAGGACTGTTATCCCCACTTTATAGATAAGAAAACAGAGTCTCAGAGATGTAAAGACTCCAAACTCAAGAATTGTGTTTTTACAGTCAGAGCCCTTCCCCTCCCGATACTACCTTCAGGACTAACCTCAGTGTCTCAGTTTTCAGGTCCTGCCTCGACTCTCTCTTCTTCCTCTACTCTGTAGTCAGACAGCTCAAAGGTGCTTTCTATACATTTCTAGGCCACTTGGACATTATTCTCCCCTTGTTCTGCATGGGCAGAGACTCTCCCATTCCATTGCAAGTGACCTAACAGCAGAGACTGCTATTTCTTTAAAACACACCCAAGAGAAGGTGGCACAGAGCAGGAACGGCCTTCTGAGATAGTTCCACCTGGTGGCTGATGGGCAGATTGCTGGGGTGGGGACTGGGTACGGTGGGGCTGACAGGTTCCAAACAGATTGCAAGCGGCCCTCCCTGGGGACCCTGAACTGTGAGTGCTGCTCTTGGGTGGGGAGAGGCTCTGGGGCATTTCCAGCACCCTGGCCCCCAGCTCAGCCCTGGTGTCTCAGAGTCACTCAGCAAGTGTGCTTGGGGTGGACAAGTTTGGGGGCAGGAACAGGAAACACCTTCCTTTGAAAGTGAAGCTAAGAAATTCAACATAAAGGAGGTGAGATTAAGCCATCAGTGACAGAGACCCAGTCTAAAGGACAGCTTGATGATGGGTTGCTGCAGATTTGAGATTTCCTGAATCCCATCACAAGCTGGGAATGTAATCACCACCAGAGAAGCAGTAGTATCTACTGTTGGACTGGAAGACAAGGACCTTTCTAGCAGGGAAGGAATTGGGATTTGGCTATCTGTGCCCTGTTCTGAAGAAGGGCTGGGCAAGACATCCTTGTCTTTCCTTTTGGAGTTCGAAAGAGGACTTATGTTTATAGACCACCTACTGTGTGCCAGGCAGTGTCCCAGGCACCTTGTCTTCCTTTATATGCTTCAGTCACAGCAACCTTCTTTTCTTCTCAAACCTAATTGTTCCTACCACAAGGCCTTTGCACAAAAGTGGAGCTCTTTCCTGCCTTTTGCATGGATGTTTCCTTAATACCACTTAAGTTTTAGCTCAAAGTTTGTCATCTCTGAAATGCCTTCTCCAATCCTAGTTAAAGCTGTGTCTCCTCCCTGTCTCACCATCACTCTCTTCCATATCACTCTTTTTTAAAATCTTCTTTATTGTATTTATCCATTTTTAACATTTTATTTATTTGCTTGCTTATCTGCTTCCCTCCACTAGAATGTAAGCTTGATTCTTTCAGCCTTATTCACAACTGCATGCTCAGGGCCTAGAACAGTGCCTGGCATATAGTATGTGCTCAGCAAATATCTTCTGCCTCTAGGAGGCTGAGGTCTTTCCTCATAGTATTTTGTGCGAACCTCACCATGATCTCAGGAGGTGGGATAACTTTCCCATTCCACACACAGGATCAGGGAGCATGAGAGACATTAGTGATAGAGCCAGGATTTGAACTAGGCTTTTTATTTCAAGAATGTACCTTTGATATACCACACTGCTTCCCTCAGTGAGAGACAGGGACCTCAGTTCAGCCTAATGTAATGATACTAGCCATCACCAAGATCCCTTTGATTACTCTTGAGCAGACATCTGGTCCTAGGCTGCCTTTCTAAGGACATCTTGCCGAGAGAGGAAGGTGCTGACCACCTGACTCGAAGCTTTCATGCAGCCTGGCTGTCATCTCTACCAAGGTGAGTTAGCTACTTGACAGTCTGCTTACCTTCCAGTCTTTTGTGTGCAGTTGGTTAACATGAGCCTCTGCCCTGTACTTCTCCAAAGAGTCTGTAACTCCTGGGGGAACAGATCAATTAGCTCTTGATCCAGCACAGCTGAGTAGCATGTTCTGTGGCCAACCGAGAAGGCCTGGGTGACTGCCACATGGTATTTGGGGTGAATGAGGCATGCTCAAAGACACTTGTTTCAGCAGTTGAAGCCAAAAAGTATTGCCATGCAAATCTCCTGGCATGGAACATCTCCCCCACCCCAGAAGGGTGTCCCATTTGCTTCAAGTGATCGCAGACAGAACGAAATTCCTAATCAGGCAAAGAAAAATGGATGCTTCTGGGAGTCGGCTGTTGTAACAGCTCATCTGGCGGTGCTCCTCACAGCCCCTTCTTGTCTACAACCGAAGCCCCAGCCTCACCACCACCTCCACCCCCACCTATAGGCTGAGTCCTGTTCCAGGCTCCAGAACAAGCCTGCCCGCCTCCAGCTGGCTCCTCAGAGCCAGCTCAGACTTGATACTCTAGTTCTAGTTATTGGGTGCACTGTCTTACACCTGGACTCAGCTTACTTCTGAATTCCATTTCTGGTGATTGGGAATGCATTTCACAAATGAAGTGCTATTTTTGTGGCTGTTTAAAGGCAGGAGGACTGGGTAAGGGGAGAGTGGCCTTTCTACCTTCCAGGTAGCAGCTTCCCTGGTGGCAACTTCTGTGTCTTATCCTGAAGATCATCTGAGAGCCAACCTAGAGCCCTCATCTTCAGCTTTTTCAGCAATTTGTAAGCACTCGATTTCCTTTCATAAATCCCTTTCATAACTAGAGTGACCATGACTGTTTCTCTTTCTTGCACTGAACTCTGACTGACACAGTCTATGATGTGCCAGGGCACAAAGAGGTAAATGAAACACAGTTCTGCCCCCAGGGTGCTCAGTCCAGAGGGGTAGGAGTGGGGGTGGTGTGAGAACGAGAAGGGGATAGATCTTTGGTGGGAGAAACGCAGAGGTTGCAGGTGAGGGGGGTATCTGAAAGTCACAGAGAGCTTCCCTGAGTAGTCTCCAAGACAAGCAGTAGTTTTCAAGGCACAGAGACAGCAACACAACCCTCGAGGTGGAGAGGGATCATGTGCAAGGTTCTTTAGGAACCAGCGTCCAGCCTCTTAACTTCCCTCCAAAGGGTTTCACTTCTTACAGTCTCACTTCATGCAGACTGGCTCTCTGCTCCACTTCTCTGTGGGCCTGAAGCACCCCACACTGACATCTCAGCATCTGCTCCCATCCCCACCTGCACGCGGAGACCCTCCCATGCTACCTCTGCTTGTCTTTCACAAGGCTGATACCTGACCAGGTGTCATCTACCTGCTGCCTGCTGCCGCTGATGGGGGAGAGGAAGTGACCTAACCTTCATCAAGCGCTCACATGTGACAGGCACATAGCACCAAAAGATTTCCATATACTATTTCATTATTCATCCATTCATCTGACAAATGTTTATGGGAACATCTGTTAGATCCTGGTCTAGTCATGGGAGGTATAGCATTGACCAAAACAGATGTAAGCGTGTGGAGCTCACAACCCGGTGGGGCAGACAATCAATAAAGAAGCCAGTAAAACATGACAGATGATACGTCGGATGATATTAAGTGCTGTAGAAAAAAGTATCAAGACAGTTTGGAAGACTAGAAAATGCCAGGGCTAGCTGCAGTTTTAAATTAGGTGACCAGGAAGTTCTCACCGAGAAGATGGCATTTGAGTAAAGACCTGGGGGGAAAGTGTGAAGGAGCAGCCTGTGCAGATATTTTGGAGAAAAGCACCAGTCAGAGTTGGAGGATCCTCCGGTCTTCACTGCAGGGAGAGCTACTGTGGTTGACCTCACTTCCTTTGGTGAGGAAGCAAGGGCTCTGAGAGGCAGAACATCTTACTCAAGGTCTCATAACTAGGATCTGGGGTGGGACAAGTGTGTCTTGTTATGGAGCCTATACGATCCCTCATTCTCTCTTATCTGAGGTTCCAAACTCCTGACAGGTCTTTTGGCCTTATCCATGGCCTGGGCCAGGCCTGTCCAAGTCCTGTGGGTGTGTTTGGTCACCAGATCCCCTCTTTTCCTGGCCTGTCCCATGCTCTGTGCTGACAGCTGATGCCAAGCTCACCTCACTTCTGGCAAGATGGCAGTTTCTATATTTAGGCAACTCATGAATCTCTCTGGGATTCTGATGAATTGCTGTTTTTCTGGGCTCTGGCTGGAGTTGCTCTTCCCTGTGATTCAAACATTAATGCTCTCTGAGGTCTTTCCCACAGGAGTTACTGCTGGGGGGTAATTGGATGTGGCAGAACTTCCTCCTGCCACTGACCCAATTCATGGTGGCACAAACCTCGGGCAGATATGGAGGTGCTATTGGAGGGGTAGAAAGCTCACCAGGCTCTCTGGAAATAGTTGTTCCCCAAACCATACACACACACACACACACGCACACACACACACACACACACACACACACACACACAAATTACCTACACACAGTCACAAACCTCCTGACAGTTGCAAAGGTTTGATCAGGGATTGGGTACTTCCTTGCAGCTATGTCTTGTAACTGAGCCCTTTGGAATAATAACCCACCGTTGAGAATCCCTTGGACTCAGGAACTGCCCTGGAACTGCCTGTGGGTGATCTTTCAAGGCAAGGATTTCAGATTTCACAGCAACCCTTGCCTTGTCCATGTCTAAATTCTCCTAGCATTCCATCGTCATTAGGAACAGATCACTTACCTTCCTTCTACCTGCGACACTCCTAACCTCCAGTATGACAATCAGGTCCCCACTCTTTCTCCAGTGTGCTCTCTCTGCCCTTCCCCTTGATTCGTGTGTCCCCTTCATGTGCATTTTGATTCTTCTTACTATTTCTGTCATCTTCAGTGCATTAAAAGTCATTTGAGATGCAAAAACAATAGGAAATAAGTAAGTACCTGGCATAGAACATGAAAGTTAGTCCAGGAGGCCTCATTTGTCCCTAGGAGCATACCTGAGACTGCTGGATCCTGAGTTCCTGGATGGGCACTACTTGCACCAAAAGTTCTGTGCCAGAGGTCTGCCAACCCTGGTCATCTCTGGCCCAAGAGCTGGGATCTCCTCCCTGTGGACTCTGGCATCTGGGGATGAGATGGCAGGGGGTAAAATTCTTGCTGTGCTATACTGAGATCTAGAGAACATTAAACTTGGCAGGGGACTCAGTCTTGGTCTAGTCCAATTAGTTCAGTGTTTATAAAAGAAAACTAAGGCCCAAGACAGTCACTTGACTCAGTCTTGGGTCAAGTTTTCTAAGTGTCCTGCTGTCTTCTAAGATGTGTGTGTGTGTGTGTGTGTGTGTGTGTGTGCACGCGCGCATACGTGTGCAAGTATTTGTGAATACACAGGCTATAGGTGTTTCAAAGGCTGAGGGGAGGGAGTTTGGTAGAAATGGGAGATCTGATTACTCTCTAAATGAGCTCAGCCCACAAATTGGCCAATAAAGGTTTCTTTCTGGGTTCCTGGATTCCCGACGTCACTCTCACCAAGCATCTTCTCACCCATTTAAAAAGCTCAGTTCCAGAGAGAGTGACAAAGACATCTCTATTTGGTTTCTTTGCTAAGATTCTCAGACACTTTTAAAGAAGAGGAACAAGGACAATAAAAGGTAACGGAGAGTTTATCTTTTCATGTAAGGATTTCTGGAAGGGTTTCCCTTGTAGACTAGGACATTTATTCATTTATTACAGTTGACATTTATTCATTCATTCAATAATTATTTATTGGAGACAAACTGAGGTATTTCAAGCATAGTGTAAGGGTATGGAAGGGTCAAGGATATAAAGGAAAGAATAAAGAACTTATGTCACAATTTGGTGATTACCTTCTATATGACTGGAGTGGACACTGTAATATCCGGAGAGATTAGGTATGTGTGGACACTGGACTCAGTCCAACTTGAACTGAATTTCAGGGTGAGAGACCTTGGACAGAATATTCAATAATAATCATAAGTGCTATCATTTATAGAGCACTTGTGCCAGACACCTGTCTGAGCACTTTCTTGAATTTACTCAATGCCTCTATTATTAATTGCTCCATCTGGGAAATGGGAATGCTATTCCCTTCCTCATTGGGTTGTTGTGAGGATTAAATAGATAAATTAATAGCTATGAAGTTAGCAGCATATTGCTTGGCTCATAATAGGTGCTTTTGAAATGTTACTATCCTCACTCTCCTCTTTGCTCTCAAATAGCTCATAGTTTACTAATGTAGATAATAAACATGAAGTTGAGAGTCAAGTCCCAAAGGGTAGTTCGGACCAAGTGCTGTGGGAGGGTCCAGAGGAATGAGGAGTTCCTTTTGGCTGGAAAAAAAAAGGAGTCTTTGGTCCCCTCTTGTGTCTGGGATCCCTGAACTCTGCCTCTCCTCCCCAACTGCAGGTATCACTGAGGTTCTGACATGTCCCATGCCCCAGGTCCCCTGAGTGAAGACAGGACCAGCTTCCCTAGGGCCTCAAATAGAACATCTCTCCTGGTCTCATCCTTGCAGTGATTGTAGGAAGGTGGGCTGCTGGGAAATGCAGCTAGAACTGAGACCACAGGCAGAGCCCAGAGCCCGAGCAAACAGAATCCTGCTTCCTGTGCACTGGAGGAACAGAACAGCATTGCACAAAAGGCTAGCTTTGCAGAATGCATCTTGACAACTCATCAGAGAATGTCAAACTCAGCTAAAGCTTCAGAAACCACAGTGATTTGTTTGTTTCCACTGAAGAGCTCAAAAAAGAGGCAGAATTTTGACTTGTTCAAAAGAAAAAAAGCACCAGTTTGTAACAGACTGAAATCACAGAATCATGGAATCACAATGTCTTATGACTGTCTCAGTGGCAGGTTATGACAATATAAAATGCTTTGTACAGAGTTTGGCACATAGTAGGTGAACATTGACTGATCAATGTTTTAAAGAATAAGCACAAGGCACTCAACACATCCCAAACCACTCTTGCCCTCTGCACCTCCTGCCTTACTGGCCCGTGGTACCATCAACTAGTACCCCCTCCTACCTGCTATTTCTCTTGGTGCCATCACCCTCCCAAGTGGTGAGCTTACTATGACCAAAGCCTTAGAGGGAGCTGGGCTCCTTCTTTGACCTCTGTTTAGTCATTTAAGTCACAGGGGTTTTACCTTCACAGTAGCTCCCAGTTCTGCTTCTAGCTTGTTAGCACTACTACCATCACCCTAGTTGAGTTCCTTGCCATTTCTCACCTGGACCACTGTCATAGTCTCCAGATTGGCCCCAGCTCCTACCTCCAGTTTTTACGTTTCTCCTCTCCAAACAATTATACCCATGATATTAAATGAATTTTCCCCAAGACAGCTCTGTTGTCATTCCTTTATTTAAAAACTTTCAATGGTTTCCGATTGCCTACTGCATAAGTACAAACTTCTCACTCTGGCATTCAAGGTCTTAACTCAATAGTACCCTGAACTGACCCTATAAGCTATACTTGGCAAATTGGGATCATCTGTTATTTCCCAAACATGGACTCTCTGCTCCATTTACCAGTCCTAAGCCCTCTGCCTGACATGCCTTCTTTGGTCTCTATTTGCTCAAGCTCAACTCTTCCTTCAGGGTTCTTCAAATCACATTTCCAATAAGATGTCACTCCTATTTCTATGGCTTAAATGTCTCCTGCAAAACACATGTTGAAATTTAATTGCCATTGTAACAGTAATAATAGGTAGGGCCTTTAAGATGTGATTATATCATGAGGGCTCCACCCTCAGAAATGGATTAATATCATTATTGTGGAAGTGAGTTAGTTATTGGCTCCTGATAAAAGGATGAAGTTTGGCCCACCTCCTATCTCTGTCTCACAAACTTGCTTCTGCCTTCTGCCATGAAATGACTACCCTAGCCAGATGCTGGTGCCATGCTCTTGGATTTCCTGGCCTCCAGTACCATGAGCCAACTCAACTTTGGTTCTTTATAAATTACTCAGTCTGTTAGTCTGTTGTGTTCTGTTGTAGCAGGAGAAAATGGGCTAAAACACCAGATGTTATACTTTTCCCCTATGAATTCATGGAAAATGATATTTTGATCCTCTCCCAAGACACTTTCCACAAAAAACCCAGTATCATAAACATTTATGGACAGCTCTTATTCTCCATGAAGAGCCTCAGTTGTTTTTGAACACTCTTCAGTGCTGAGCAGGACTGTGTATACCATAGTCACTAAGTAATTGCTAGCTGGACTGCATTGTGGCATTCCCACTGAATAGCCAGTTTATCTCAGTTTTTTCACCCACCTCAGGTTAAGCTTGTGCTGCCTTCTGCTCAAAAAGAGAGACTTCTGGAAATCTGGAGGCTCTAGGACTGAACTCATTGACAACTGCAGATGGTATAAAATTGCCAAGCTCAGAGACCCCTTAGACATCATCTGTTCCAATGCCCTCATCTTACAGAAGAAGAAACTGTGGCTCAGAGAGGGGAAATGACTTGTCCATGGTCACACAGAGGCCAAACTGTGACTAGAATCTAAGAGACTCATCTAAAGGGGTTTTGGACATTGCTAGATAAATGGAATGATTCATTCATTTATTTATTTACTATTCAACTTCTTTCACTGAGCAACAGAAATATGCCAGGCACTGTAGAAGGTCCTGAGGATTCAGAGATAAGAAAGATAGAATCTCTGCTCTTAAGTGATTTACAGCTTAGTTGTTCTTGGGATGGAAGGAACAGATGTGTCCATAGATATTCTGCAAGGAGATATAAGGGAGAGGGAATACAGAAGAAGGCAACTTACCCAGCCTTGGTCAAGGGCAAAGATGATGTCTTCCATTGCTACTGGGAAAGCCCACACCCCAGCTCCTGCTCTTCCTTCTAATGCCCCCCCCTCTGTCCATGGTGATAAGATAGTATTTGGTGAAAACAACAAAATGGGAAAAGATGCTTTACCTCACCCTCAAGATCTGAAAATACCCTCAGATAAGTCTTATAAACCACTCTACTCAGTGGGGTTTTGTTTTTGTTTTTTATTTTTTGTTTTGAGTCAGAGTCTCACTCTGTTGCCCAGGCTGAAGTGCAGTGACTCACTCACGGCCACCCCAGAGTTGATCTCCTGGGCTCAGGCAATTCTTCCACCTCATCCTTCCGAGTAGCTGGAACTACAGGTGCATGCTGCCATACCCCGCTAATTTTTTGATATATTGTGGAGACAAGGTCTCACCAAGTTGCCCAGGCTGGTCTTGAACCCCTGGGCTCAGGTAATCCTCTCGCCTCGGCCTCCCAAAGTGCTAGAATTACAGGTTTGAGTCACCACGCCCTGATAGCTCTGTGTTTTATAGAAAGCAAGCCCTTCTTAAAAGTTAATGATTATGATTACATATGAGAAAATGAGAGCTCAGAGAGGTTGTATAATGCAACCAGAATAACACAGCTAGTAAGTAAGTTTTGTCTGCTTTCAAATCTCTTCTCTTTCCAAAATGCCAATTGTGGGTACAGAGATACACTGGAGACCCCTGGTGTCTCTTGTGATCCTTGAGCTAATGGAGATGACCCCATGACATCTCAGAGTCAGTGAAGCCCCGCCTGAGTCTTGCCTCCTTTTTTCCCACGAACAGAATAGGGGTCTCTGGAGAGGTCTGTGATGGTTGTCTCTCACCTTCTATTCTCAAGTCCACATCCTAGCCCACTGTTACCTCAGGTAGCTCCAGTTTGCCTGCCGCCTTGAACATCACCAGGAATAATATTCTTTGCAGTCTTGGGTGGGCCTCTTGGTGCCCTTTCATATCACAAAGTGCCAAGGACCCCTCATGATGAGTCAGCTCACATCAGAGCCAATTATGTCCTTGCTAGGGAGGCAACAGAGGAGAGAGAGCTTTCTGGAAGCTAATGATGTAGAACCAACAGCAAGGACTGTGCCCCTAGCAGTGCTGGAAACATGCACAGTCATTATGCGAGAATGCGGGAGCCCTTCCAAGGGAACCAAGAGTAGCCAAGCCATCCTTCTGGCGATTTTTTTTTCTCAAGTTTTATTCACCTGAAAATTCTTTTCATGGACATGCCTGGCAGAGTGAACTAAACATGTTGGGGGGTGACTTGTGATCTAAATGGCAAGACCATGATTCATAAAGACTCAACACTCAGAAGTCTAGATATAAGAAGTTCATTGGTGATTACTTATGCTACAAAAAGAGTCACCTCTAGATTCCCTTCAAATAGGAAATGGCTTTCTAATGTCATTTTTAAAACAGATCATTAACTGTTTGACTAGGAGGTGGGGGAGTGAGAGGTCAGGCAAAGTTAGAGGCACAAAAAGAAAAAAAATCTGCCAACCGAAGATCCTTTAAGGGAGATTTCAAACCAAGAGGGAAAGGGCCCTTAATCCTTGCCTTTTTTTTCCAGCATCGTTCTTCCTCTTCCTGTGTGCTTCATGGAAACGTTTGTCCAAATGTTTGTGCAGCGCTCTCACATACCCACCAAGAGGCTCTGCACTTCCCATATCTCACAAACAGAAGGAAGGGCAAGATGGACTGGGAACCCATTAGGATAGAGCATGAGAATTTCCTGCACTAGGAGCTTCAGAGGTCTTATAGGTCAGAAAAGGATAAAGACCATGCTGCCCAAATCCTCACCTGACACCTTTCTACAACATTCACAACAGTCACTCCACTTTTGTTGGGGATAGGGAGCTCTCCACATAGGCCCGCCCTGTTCCCCTCCACAGGTCTTCTGATGTGTGTCATTGTGGACCTCACCCAAAGTTCACTGATATGAAGGTTGGAATTGACTCCTCAGAGTCCAACATTGGCATGCTCAGGAATGTATCAAACCTCTCAATGGACTGGTGATTTGATACTCACTCCTGTGAGCCAAAGGGGGCAGCAAGATGGTACCAGGAATCAGAAGAACTAAGTTCTCAACTTACTTGATCATTGGGTCTCTCTCTAACAGTCAGTATATACCAATATTTTCTTTTACCCGGGAAATCTCACCAAAACCATTGGTTTCTGTTGACTAGCAAATTCCTGTCTCTAGCCTAAACTTCATCTCATAATTCTAGACCTGCAAATCTCACTGGTTACTTATAACCATGTTTTAGTCGTCTTATAAGCTCCTCAGGCTCATCATGCCCACATGTGGTCCTCTTCTGAGTACCAAATCCACGGAGTGAGGCCATAATGCATTCAGTTGCACAACAAGAATTTCCTTTCAACCTCTGCAAAATCCTCCCATTCAATCCATTACACAGTTCTGTTGATTTTACCTCCCAAATTATCTCAATTTCACCTACTTTTCTCCATCACCATAATCATCACATCTATTATTCATTACCTAAACTCCTGCACTAGCCTCCTAACAGGTATGTCTGCAGCTACTTTGGCTTATCTCCTATGGGTTCTCCAAACTGAAGAGCAATTCCTTCTAAACACATATCTGAACAATTGCCCAAGGGCTTTCCAGTGCCCTCAGGATAGAAACATAACCCTTTAACCTGGGGCCAGAACATTGTAACCTCCATCTGTTAACACTGTAACCTCCATCTGTTTCTAGCCATCTCCAGCTCATCTTACTGTGGTTCCAACCCCTTTTCATGCCTTGTGCTTTCTCCATTCCCTCCTATCACAAGCCCTTTGCAAACATTATTCTCTATACCTGGAAAGCTCTTCTTTGTCCCTGTAGCCCAGCTAAATTCTTATCTTTCCAGTTTCAGCTCAATGGTCAATTCCCCTCCTCATACATTCCCATAGCCCTGTAGCTTTCTCCCTCATCACCCTGGTTAGAGCTGAGATGCTTATTTTCATTTGTCTAATTCTTTGATTAATATCTTTCTTCCCCACCAAGTTTTAACCACATGAGGGGAGGAAGCAATGAATCTGTTTTTACTCACTATTGCATCGTGCCCCCTATAGTACAGCACCTGCTGCATGGAACTTTGCAAGTAATTCCTAGTGTATGGGATGAGTAATGTATCCTGTACTCCCAAATGATCATGTCCTAAGGCTCAGCTGGTGAAGCTAAAGCCTGCACTTTATACAGAGGCTGCCAGGCCAGTGGGTGTGTCAGAGCAATTTTCTCCATGCACGGAGAGGCCTTGGAAACCACTGAAATCTCTGGTCCCTGCCCCTGTCATAGGCAGCAGATGGCTATGCCAAAATAAAAGTCCAGCACTGGCATGGCAGATAAACAGCTCACAAAGTATGGTGGGAAAGGTAATGATTTTCACTCTGTAAATGTCCTACGTGTAGGGTGCCTACCCATCCCCACATGGCCATTCTTACCCTTGAGACACAGTCATGGCACAGGCCCTCTGAACAGCCACCTTGCCCCTGATGGAGATGTCAATTACCCATCAAGAGCAAATTCTGTAAGAGCAATTCCTTCTCTCATGAACAGAATTTCAGAACTCACGAGAACTTCTCAGCAGTGAGCTCTTCCAGTTCAGAGAACTCAGTAGTGTGGTAGGGAGCAGTGGTTCTCAGAATGGCCCCAGACCAGTACTTTCAGCATCCCCTTGTTAATGTTGAAGCTTGTTGAAAATTCTCAGACCCCACCCTAGTTCTCCTGCATCAGAAGCCCTGGGAGTGGGGTCTGGGAGCCTGAATTTTAACAAGTCCTTCAGGCTGTCACTTCATGTGCAAACTTTGAGATCTATGGGTGTAGTGAAAAGAACATTGACTTTGGAGAGAGGTAGACCAAAGCTAGAATTCTGGCCCTTCTATGTCTAGCAGTGGGTCCATGAGTCAGTTCCTTAATCATCTGAACATAGTTTTCTCATTTGTCACGGGGGACATTACTTCATTCTCTATGGAGATACTATAAGAATTATCGTAGAAGGTGTCTGGCATACTGTAGGTGCTCTATAAATGTCATTTATTTTACTTCTTTCTGCGACCCCATCCTGCTCTATAAATGATGAGGCAGACTCAGGAGTTTGGTCATACAGAGAGTAACAGGGGAACCAAGGACAGGCATGCCTGCCTGATTCTTTATTTCTTTTTCCTTTTCCTTCCTCTGAGAATACAGTCAGAGACAGGCTGTTGGGGGTGGCAACCTGAATGTACACACAACAGCACAGTCTGACTGATGTGATTCAGTGGAAAATATAACAACCAGAGATCCCAAGTACCTTGGGTGCCAACTCCACAGGGCCTGCTCAGCCTAGGTTGTTAAAGAGGTTGAAAACTCAAATGGCAGTTGAGAACTTGGGGGCCTTGTGAAGGCAGGAGGCCTTGAGAGGGACAATGGGGGCTACATTTGTCCCAGCCCTCATCCTGCCTCCTGAAGGGTGAATAGAAAGCACCATCGATGGCTGAAAGATCATAAGGAAAATGAAATGCCCTGAAGCCGTAAGTTTGACCTGCCTGCAGAAGAGACAGCGGCCTGGTGGTTACGAGCACTGACATCACACCAGACAGGTCTGGGTTCTAAACCACTTAGCAGCCATGAAAGCTCAGGCAAATGTCTTAAACTTACAAATGTCAGTTTTCTTATTGATAAAAAGGCAAAATGAACAACCTCTTCCTCACAGGACTGCCATGAGGATCACATTAGCACCCTGGGTGGTGGGCGGGGGGTAGTTCTGGACAACCAGGTGACAGTAGCCACTAACCTGCCTCAGTGGCGGCCTCACAGGTGCCCCCCCGCCTCAAAGTTCTGCTCTGCAGGCTGCAGGAGACCAAGTGTGGTAGTCTCTGGTGGTCCAGAAAGTCTTGAAGAAAAACTGGGTGACAGAGTAGAGGTAAACATCCCTGTACTCACTTGCGTAAGAAAACTCAACAAGTTCCGAAAATCAAATCCATGTATCCATTCATTCATCAAAAATTCACCATTATTTTCTCTGAGAGAGGCGAGTATGCATGCTGGAGATATCAAGATTTGGTTGACCCTCAGGGAGCTCACATCTTAGTGGGGGCACAAAGAACTCTGGTTTTGGTGCCAGTGTGCAGTTGCTGGGGTTGTCCCAGACATGCTTCTCCTCCCAGGCACATGGTAGGATAGGACTTCTCTGCAGTGTGACTTCTGGCCACAGGTAAATTGCTTTGTCCAATGAAAGGAAGCAGCATGTGTCCCTTCTAGGGAGGACACTTTCAGAGTCAATGCACCTCTTTCCCTCTTCCTGCCCTGGTGACTATGAGAGCTCATATGGAGATGTGGCCTGGATCCCTGAGTGACTTCCCCACAATCCATATTGTATAGTGACACGAGCAAGAAATGAATCCCAGTGGCCCTGGTATCTGTCATTATAGGTGGATTCTCCCCTCTGCTGGCCCCTATTTTTGCCAAAAGAAGAGCTTCCTTTATCAAAATGTAAGACCACGAGCAATTAAGATGCTGTAAATTTGAAAAGTTCTTTCCAGTGAAATAAAATTACACTGATTTCTAACGAATATGAGATGGCTTACGTGAAGCTAAGTACTCTGGTGATTATAAAATAGCTGACATAAAATATCAACATTTCTTCTTCCACTGCTAAAGTGGCCTATTAAATTAGTACTGATCAGGCATTTTCTTTAGCAGAATCTCTCTGTCTGACACTGACTCTTTGTGCAGCTTTCAACCCTAAGTATGATCTGGCGTGAGATGCTTTCTCCTCCTTGTTTCTTTAGGGGCTTCCTGGAATCCCTTTCAAGTAGCTGTTTCCAAAAGGCAAATCCTACGGGTAGCTTGTGTCCCTCCCCCTAATTGCCAAAGACAGTTCTGAGTTCACATCACTTTATTTTTAAAAGCATTTCATTCCATTGTAGTTATTTAATTGTTTTGTCTTTGTAGGACTAGAGAGAAAAGAGAATTCACAAAGAAGGAGGAAAAAGCCTGTTTCATTTTTGCTGACTAGAATGCATAGTATTGTAGAGATATAGCAGAGTGAAATGACTTAATGTGGTTTCCACATTTACGACGACAAAGCTCTGCCATTAAAGAAGCGGCATTTCTCAGTTTGTAAAAGTGTCCCCATTCATTCACTAAGTCCTGTGGCTGCTGCCTCCTGTATCTGAGCTCTGCTCCCCGCTCCCTTCCTGCTGCTTCCCCCTCCATTCAGACCTTCCCATTGCTTCCCTGGGCAGCTCCAATTGGCCCCTAACCAGTCTCAGTGCTCTCAGTCTTGCTTTTCCAGTGTATTCTCCACCTTGCCGTCAAGAGTGACCTTTTAAAAATGCAAATCTGCATTTGCCATGCTTCTGCTCAACATCCCTCCCCACTGTTTTCTGGGAAAAGCCCATCTGAAGATCCCTCTACGGACCGGTCTCTGCTCACCCCGCCATTTGTTTCTGTGCCTCTCCTACTGTATACTGAGCAAGCAATGACTCCTAGAAAGATGTCATATTCTTATCCCTGGCATCTGCACAGCCTGTTTCCCTTTCCTGGAATGTCCTTCATCTTCCCTTCTCCAGTAGCATTTATTCATCCTTCAGGTCCCTGCTACTCCACTAAGAAGTCCTCTCTCTTTAACCCTCCAAGACTGGGAAAATGGCATCCTGTGGGCTTTCCTGCAGAACTGCAATGCTGTCCATATTGTATGAAAACTGATCATTTGTCTCCCCCACTAGACTGCAAGCTCCTTTTCCTTTATACCTCCAGAGCCTGGCACATAGTAGGTGCTCAATGAAGACTTGTTGAGTATGAGTGAACAAACATATTGCTTAATTTGATCTTGATGACAATTCAGGGAAATAGGCAGAACAAGAATTATCCCTCACAGTGAGGCAACCGAGGCTCAGGGACATGCAGCTTAAACACTACCTTTCCATGACATAATGTCCTCCAGAACCCTCAGTCTGGATGTCCCAACCCCAAAGCACTGTACAATGGTCATCAAAGCACATATCTCAGCCAGGTTCTCCTCAAAGATGCAAGCAGAAGGGAAGACAGAAGATGGATTGCAGCAAGGCCTGCATACTGTATCTGATTGAGTCACTCCTGAATCTGGATAGCTCTGTTCCATATCCCAGGGTACAGGGAGCCAGGGGCAGATTGCATCCATAAGCAGAATGAGATTCCTGGTAATAATCACTTTGTTTTTCCTTGCACTCCCTCCAGAGTAATGATGGAGTTCATGTGAGGGTGAAGGAAATGACTACCCAAGTCATGGGGGAAGAGAAGACCTCCTCCTCCCTGTAGGAATCTCCTGTGCTCCCACTGGCCTTTGACCTGCCCAATGAATCCGATTCATTGAAAACCAAGGAAGACTTTAAGTTGTATGCTATAGAGTCGATGGCCCTCCAGGAACCCTAGAGGCTTCATGTTACAGAGAGGCTCCTGTGTTACTGGGTAAAGATAGTAGTTACCATGAACAAAGGAAACAGGAAAGAAGGAGACGTGTGATGCTGAGGGTCATGGGCTTGGCCTTGGACAAAGAAAAGAGAAGAATGGTCCTAGGGAGGCGAGGATGCCATTAGATAAAGTGAACACCAAACACAACAAGGCAAGGCTAGTGTAAAAAGCCAGGAGGGAATGGGATGAGCTGGAGGTGTGTGCCACGGCTTCATTCAGGAAGAGGAAGCTGGAATATATAACCCGCATTCCACTTCTGGTTTGCTAAGATGCAGTTTACACTCCCCTAGCTGACATCCTGGTATAAGTTAACACCAGGGAACTGTTTGCTCACGTACTCATTTCTGAAATCTCCAAAGTCCTCAGCCTTAGGGGGCAGGGGAGGCTGTTACTGGAGGAATCGATGCCTGGGAATCTGGTAATGTTGGAGACCCAGGCCAGGGCCTGGGATCATTCTCTCACTTGCTCATTCAACAAACAAGTCTTGAGCACCTGCTGCGTACCAGGCATTGTGCCAGTCAGAGCCCCTGCCTCCAAGGGCTCCAGTCTAGTCTTCTGGGTACCACTATAGTTCTTGACCTTACTCTGGTCATGGCCTCTGTGAGACTGACCAAAACAAGGGATCTTCTGTCCAGAAAAAAAGAACAGTGCACATGCGCACGTACACACACACACACACACACACACACACACACACACACACACACTTACATTCCTTACATTCTCTGTACAATTCAGGGAGTTCCTGGCTTCCCCTGAATCTTATCCATGAACCCCAGAAAAATCCCCAGTTTATAGTTAATTGCAATATATTGTGTTCTTGAACATTGCTAAGAGCATAGATTTTAGGTGCTCTCACCACAATAAAAAGGATGCAAGGTAATACATATGTTAATTAGCTTGATTTAGCCATTCCACAATGTGTATATATTTCAAAACAACATATTGTACATGATAAATGTATATAATTTTTATCTGTCAATTTACAAAATTTAAAAATATGACTATCATACAAAAAAATCTCCAGTTTAGATGAAGAGACAGACATGTAAGCAACGGTGTATAAAACAACGGTATAAAACAAGGAGCTGTGAAATTCTGAGTAAAGTTATGCCCTTTAGGGGTAATGGAGTTAACGAAGACTTGGTTTGTTCTTCAGTCAACAAATATTTATTGAGTACCTACTATTTGTCAGGTACGGTGCTAGGAACCAGAGACAAAATGGCAAACAAAGACAAAATGGCAAACAAAATCCCTATCCTTTGGCTCTTACTGTACAGTTGACAGGAGTGATGGCATTTAAACTGAGTCTTGAGGTCAGGAAAGATGATGTAGGTGGGCATCTAGACAGAGAGAGC
Organism: Carlito syrichta; assembly: GCF_000164805.1. Taxonomy (NCBI): domain Eukaryota; kingdom Metazoa; phylum Chordata; class Mammalia; order Primates; family Tarsiidae; genus Carlito; species Carlito syrichta. The sequence continues at coordinate 95,032 of NW_007231978.1, forward strand.
AGTCATCTCCCTACTGCTCCTCTCTATGAATGGGGGTGAGGAGGATCAGTTTCCAATGCTCCTTCAAGAAGACAGCCCAGCAGAGGAGGGTCCCCTGTAGGGAGGAGAGGCTGTGTGTGTACACCCCCCCCCACATAACTGAGTCAGCCAGCTCAGTGTCGGTTAGAACTCTGCTTTCCCAACAGCCTCCCCAGAGCAGTGCCACAGCCACCGCCAGGGGTGCCACAACCAAGGCATGGCCAAAGTTCCCTCCCTCTTTCCAGTCCAGAACCCACCCAGGAGTTTCTTGTTTTCCCATTGGCCAGAATTTCAAGTGCATGAGAAATGGAAACTCACTAGTGGCTTGGATGCTGAAGGGTCCCTGGGGTCCAGTGCAATCTAGCACAGCTCTGGTGTTTTTATGCACAGCCATCACTGTGGAGAGGCAGACGAGAGTACATGTGCAGCTTTAAACTTAGCTACCTGCTCTTTAAGTTCAGCACTATTACTCCCACCTGCAAGAATATTCTCCGTTTTAATGGAAAGAAACCAGCTCCTCCTGCCTTCCAGTTTCTTGGCACATTTAATACCACCTATGAGATTTTTGGCAGATTCACGGCTGGCAGTTAGAAGACATTTTGTAACTACCACAAAGTAACCATTAAATTAAAATAAATAAAAAGAGATCCAGAGAAGGCATATAGACACGTCTGGCTTTGTAAAATTACTGTCAGTCAGCAGGCATATGGGCTCCTGGAAAACGAGGCAGAAATCACAATATTGTCAAAAGGATCCCACTCTACCTGGCAGGTTTTTGTTCATCCTTTAGAACCTGTTTAAATGTCCCCTGCTTTCTAAAGCCTTTCTTGGACACCTTCTAGCAGAAGGGAACAGATTTTTTTTTTGCATCTCTACTATGTGCCAGGGACCAGACTAAATTATATGTTATATCAAACCATCCTCCCTGCAACCCCCTAGGTAGGTATTAGTGCCATTTTACAGGTGTAGAAACTGAGACTACAAAGTTAAGAAACTGACATAAGTGCCTGCAGCTCACAGGTGGTGAGGTCAGAAGCTGAACTGAGCCCATGCTCCGTTCATTACAAATGGCTGCAGAGTTAGTTCCTCTCCTCCAACAGTTTGTAATTATTTGATGACTGGTTCTTCCCTTCCATTTGGTGGTGCTCCTTGATGCCAGAGTATAGGGAGGGGAGTGCTTGTAGAATTAAAGTAGGAATTGATGACAAATTCCTTTAGAGATGGTTCACCTGCAGTTTCAATCCGTCTGCAGTTTCTTCTTAGATTCTGTGTCTCCTATTGCTCTCTACATAAACAGGAGGGCTACCTCTATTTTAAGAATCTAGCCTCCCCGTAAATCCTCCAAGGAATAAGCAACTGGAAAGGAGTGACCCAGAAAATTTTGAAAGATTTACTATCGGATCTTGACTTAATTCATTGAAAACAGGACTTGGCCAACAATGGTTCTATTTACTTCTACCCTTCAGACATATCTGCACAACTAGAACCACTGAGCAGCAGATCGAGATGCAAAAGTTCTGCAACACTTGTTTCTTCTCTTGTTTTCTCCTGTTTCTTCTCCTTAGTTCTTTAACTTGGTAGGTATTCTCCATGTCATATATTTATTATGTATTTATACACTTACAAATGCATTATTTATATGTTTATATATTTACTGAGCTCTAGTTATATGCCAGGCACTAAGTGCTTCCCGTGAATTAGCGAATCTTCAAAGCACAGATGTAACTTGTTTTGCCTTTATTACAGAGCTAGAAAGTGATGGAGCTGGTATTTGAATCTGGGCAGGCTGATTCAAAATCTAGAATTTTTAAGTACTTTTAATCAAGCCTTACCATAGGAACTGGGAAGTTTCCAGGATCACCCTGTTCCTTTCCACATCACCGCTTGGTCACCCAAGCCCTTGCCCAATGCTCCTTATTGCCTGAACTTCTGAACTTGCCTTGGAAATGCATTCCTGCTTGTCTCAGGAGCTCTCTTGGGATGCAGTTGCAGACTTTTGTCCCTGAGTTCCCCACACGGCATTTCTGGACAACAGGTTTCAAACCCAGCCTCACTTCTCCATCAGGAAGGGTGATCAGATCCCACCTGCTGGAAAGGCAACATTCTTTGGCAGGCATCTTGTTTACCTGTTGAGGTGCACTTCTCTTACAAGATGCATTCATTTAGAGGACGAGGTTTGTTGTTAGTGGCCCAGGCCTCACAAGGTAGGGAAGGGAACATGGTCTGAGTTATGATGACCAGAAGGTGCCTCAGGGAGGCATCGTGGAGGCAGGAAGGATTGCCTCATGCTCCTGCTGCTTCTCTCCCCTCAACTGGGTCCCTCTATCCTAGCATGTTCTGAAACCAGCATTGTATTGAGGAGCATCCACCAGCCCTTGCTGGCAAGGTGGGTGGAAGGAATGCCTCAATTTGAAGGCCCGCCTTACTCTACACTCCACCATCACCATCATCGCCACCTTTCTACCATCCCTAACTCCCTGGAAGGCTACTAATCACCACCAGTCCTTGGCAGGGATGTAGGGATTGCTGATTTACAGGGAACATTTCTACTTGACCTGGAGAACTGTCAGCTATTTGGGAACCCTCTGACATCTAGAAACTGGGCTTCTTGAAGCTACTTACTATTGACCAAACTCCTAACTCTGGACAACATTTAGGTACATCCCCCACGTCTGGAGCCTGTGTGTTAGGAGTTCTGTGAAGTAGCCAGCTCAGACCTGTGTGTTCACTGGGGAGGTGGAGGCCTCACTAGGCAAGTCTGGCTGGTTCCACACTCTGTTTCTTCTGGTCTCTGTGGCAAATGGAAGGACCACAAGGATGTGCTCTGTTCCACATCTGGATCATCTATCTTAGTAATTCAGAGAATCTTTGGAGAGCTGGGGTTGGCTGAGGAAAAAGAAAAACACTTTGTTGAAAAGCATGTGGCCAATTCATAGGATATTAGGAGCTGGAAGAGACTTAATTCAGATGACTATCAGCCGGGGGCCACCTGTAGTCAAAATGCCAGGCAGCCTGGCAGGACCTGGAGTCGTAATATCAGTGTTCTGATCCCTTGGATAAGTAGTTACTCTCTTGGGGTTTTATTTCACTGTCTGTACCATAAGAGTTAATATAAATAGCAAACACATACGGCCACTTATAATAAAGCTCTCTACAGAGATATGATCATTAGATCCTTTCAACTACCCTAGTAGCAAATTACTACAAACATGATGGCTTTAAACAACCAAAGTTGTTTCTTTCACAGTTCTGGAGGCCAGAGATCCGATCAAGGTGTCAGCAGGGCCACACTCCCTGAGGGGTTCTAGGGAGAATTTGTCTTTACCTCTTTTAACTTCCTGTGGCTCCTGACATTCTTTGGCTTGTGGTAGCCTGATTCTAATCTCTACATCTGTGGACTTCTTTTCTGTGTCTTCAAATCTCCCTTTCCTTTCCCTTAAGGCCAACAGTATTAGATTTGGGGTCCATCCTAACTCCAAGATGACCTCATGCCGTGATCCTTAACCCAATTACATCTGTACTTTTGCATCTATTTCTTTCTTTCTTTTTTTCCCCACTTGTTAAAAGTTCTTTCTTTTCACAACTTTGTTAGCTTTCCAGGTGCAAGGCCTCAAAAAATTTATTTCAAAATAAGTTCAAACTTACATGTTCTAGGGACAAGGACTGGAGTTATCCTTGAGGGAGCACAATTCAACTCACTACATCTATGAAATAGGCACTTTAATTATCTCTATTTTATAGGTGGGGAGACTGGTCAAGGTCACAGCTACTAAGTGGCAAATCTGGAATGCAAACCCAGGTGTTTTGGCTCCAGAGTTAATTTTTTAAAATGACTACATTAAACACGTGTTTACTAAACCAGTATATAGGTAGGGACAGAATAGTAGGAAAAAAGAAAAAACAAAAACAAAAGAAACAGATCTCAAACCTGTTCGAAGAAAGGCCAGGAATCCAGTATGCTTGAAGCAGAGTGTGTGAGGGAATCTGTAGCAGGAGCTGAGGTCAGAAGGTAATAGTGGCCAGGTCATGTAGAACCTTCTGGTGACTTTGATGTTTAATCCAAGTGAGATGGGAAATGGATAGAGTGCAGAGTGACAGGATCTGCTTTGTTTTAAAAGGTCCATAGTGCGACAACTGGATTGAGAACTATGGCTGGTAGAAGGCATAAACAGAGAGACTGTTTGAAGGTTACTGAAATAATTTAGGTTTGATATGATGACAGCCTAGAGCAGGGAGGCAAGAGTGTAAGCGAAATGGCCAGTGCATATTTTGAAGGAACAGCCAACAGGATTTGCTGGCAGATTGGACGTGAGCTTTGTAAGAAAGAAGAGTCAAGAATGATGCCAAGATTTTTGACCCGAGACCCTGGAAACTGGAGTTGCCACTGACTCTCCTGTTTACCTCCCAGGGTTTTTATAAAGAACCAAATGAGATAAGAAGAAGAAAGTGCTGTGTGAACCCCGAAGCTCTGCCAGATGTAATTTGTTGTTGTTGTTATTGTTTTGTAATCTGAAACTTTTTCCTGCTCTAGGTTGCCAGGAGGTGCCAGGCTGGGTTGACCCACCATCAAGAAAATCAGTGTCTCAATTATGGAAGAATATAATTAACTGATTATAATTTTGATTTGTTCTTTTTTGGTACCTCACTCTCTTCCCTGTCTGTGTTGGGTACATATTTGAGATTCAAGGAGGCTCTCTCTCTATCATAATGGACAAGACAATATCAGTATAGACAGCAATAGAGGAAACAGTGGGAATTTCAAAATTATCTCCTAGAGAACCTTGTCATTGTTTTTTTCTGAGCCACTGTGCTTAAATGGAGAAGTTGCAGGCTCTTCCCTCTTCACAGTGTGAGTGAACAATGTTAGGCTACTGTTGTAGAAGTGACAAATTCATTTCCTTCCAAACTCACCCAGATTTCCAGCAAAATCTGTATCAAAGTGACAGTTTCCTGTTGATTTTTCTTAAGGAAGACTAATGTCCCATATTTGATTCATGAGTGTACTGGTGAATTTTCAATATTTCTTTGGTTCATTTATTCAAATAGTTCACAACTTTCATTAACAGTAGGTCACTAGTATTGTCATCTTCCCTGTTTTGCAGATAAAGAGAATGAGGTTCAAAGAGGTGAAACTGACATGCTCAAGGCCACGCAGCTATTAAGAAGCAAAGCTAATATTCCAGGTCCATCTGCCTCACTCCAATGTGTAACCCCCACACTCAACAGTGAGTTTTCAAAGTAACTGGTCTTACGAAAACTAACCTTTATTCCCCTTTCCCTGCCCCTGCAAAAACAGTTTTTATTAACCTTAGTGAAAAGCTGGAATCATAGAGTGACTTTAATGAAACATGGTTTTATTACTTTCAAATGTTATATAAATTATCAACTAAGATATAATAGAGTGCAAATAATGAATATAAGGGGGAGTTAATGAAAAAATTACAATTCATAATAAGCCTGCAGAACGCAAGTGTGTATCATAAACATAAAAGACCTTTAACATTACAGTAATTAATTGCTGGACTCAGAAGTTGCTGATGCATGAAAGGAATGGTTAATTTGAGAGCCCTCAATTTTAGAAAGCGGATACTAATTTTAAATGGATTTACCTTACTTGCTGAGACCCCCAAAGTTCTCAGTAGCAGAGGTTATTTCAAACTATTTACTCAAAAAAATTCACAGACGCTGTATCTACTTTTATATCAAAATCTGGGTGAGTAGAACTCAAATGAAAAAGAATTTATTGTATTCATGATGCAGTTATTGCATTTTTTATCAGCAGCTTTCAATTAAGCAGAAATAGGACACCATCTACACCTCGGTGGTCTATTTTCCTGTGGCTTATATAAAATTTCAAGATTTGCATTTCAACTATCTATGCTCAGTCATACTTTGCACAAAATAATTGGTTGGAGGTAGAAGCTAGTCTATGGCTTTTGGAGTCAAGACCTGACACAGAGTCCTGGCTCTGCCACCTCCTTGCTGTGCAAATCTGGGCACATCCTTTAATTTCTCTGGGCTTCAGTTTCTTCAACAGATAAATTCAGATAATAATAATCACATCTTTGTCACAGATTTATTTTGAGGATTTGAGCATTGGGTATAAAATGTCTATTACGGCGACTGGTGCATTAAATAGTGCTGAGTTAAAACAGTCTAATATTACACTTGAGCCATATGACCTAACCCCTCTCTTTAGAGAGGAGGAACCAATGTTTCGGAAGGTTAAAGTGGCTTGCCCAAATTCACATGACCATCTAGTGACCCAGATGGCATAAAAGCAGAATCAAGGTGTCCTGCCTCCAAGCGAATACCTCATCAACCATTGTGTTAACACTGAAGAACATCGCCTCCTCCATCCCCATCATAAAAACTCACCATCTGGAACGCATCCATCAAGAAAGGCATTGCCTGTGAGAGGACATGCTGAAATGGATAAAGTCATGAATGCCCCAAATTTTCTAAGAAATGCTGCTGTCTGATATGGAGGGAAGGATAGACCCAGCCCTTAGTCCTATGCATTTAAAATGGAACTTCCTCCATGACATGTGGACAGCTTCCAAACATATCAAACTCCAGTCCTCTATGCCCTTCACAATAGACTTCCCAAATATGACTACTGAACCTGCTCTAGATCATCCTGACCTTTGACCTTGTGTCGTGTTACCTGCTCTGACCCCTTTTCGTCTAAAGCCTGAAACTTCTCCAGAGGTCCAACTCTCAATTCCCATCCTCTGCTACCTTGCTAACACACCTCCTTGCGTTCCATCAGCTCCTGGCCTCTTCATGGCAGGCACACAGCCCATCTAAGTAGTGGCTCAGGGGACTTATGACCTTGCTGGGTTTATTCCAATTCAATAGTACGTTTAGGACAATAAAAGACAGTCCTGTTTCAAACATACTAAGCTTCTAGAACTTATTGCCTCAGCGGGCAATATAGACTTATACGGAATTTAGCACCTGCTTAATATGAGCAAGTGCACTAAATCTATTAGATGTTCATTATCAGACCTACAACCTCACCTGAATATCTCAGGAACAATCAACTCCCATTACGCCTTCCACAGTATTAATAAAGGAGAGAGATTTGCCCCAAAGATTTATTCAGTTCTACTCTTCTGACACCTTCTCTGGAATCTCTTACTAAGACAAAACAAAATAGTCATAATGACGAAAGACTAAATGGAAACCAGGCAGATCGTGCTTTGTCTGCCCAATGGTATTTGTAAAAATTGACTCTGTGTTTTAAAATATCCCTTTCCTAGAGCAGTGTGTTGTTTTTTGACTTTTGATTAGCCTTTGTTTGTTCCACTATTTCCTTCATGACACGTTGTTCAGTGTTCAGAGGGGTAATATGTTTTCCACAAAACCAGCACTTCTTGGGTGACTGTTTCAGTTAGGAAGTTTCTGGCTGCACACAACAGGAAAACCAACTTTGGCTCACTCAGTAAGGAATTCTTAGTTCACATAAGAAGCCTAGAACATTTTCTAGACATGGACAACAGGCAGCACAGGATGATGAGAGAAGGGAAATGAACAAGATAAATTCTATGATTGCCTTGTCTTACTGCTGGGAGAGTTTCTAGAATGTGGTGGAGGGAAGGAGGACCCTAAAAGAGCTAGCTGCCTTCCAGAGTTGAAGTGATAGTGCTGAAAATTCAGGAAAGCCAAAAGCCTAGAATTCACAAGGCAGAGTGCCCAGGAGGAAAAGGTTGCACAGAGAGAGTGCCAGAGATCTGCAGGTCTCCCTGAGTCTTCGGGGAGTACTGATCTGTGTGTGTGCGTGTGCATAAAATACTAATACCGAGGAAAGAGTCACCACAGGCAGAACAATCTCTGGAGATTACACAGGCCCTGGAATACTATCAGCCAGAGTAAAACAGCTTTGTAATAGATACTCTGGGTATCAGGTAGAGTATTCGTCAGTAGTGGGGACAAATTCACCACAATCTGAAGCTGTCCTGTACCCACCTAAATAAAGCCTAAAAGCAAGCCTCTGAAGCAGGGGCCTGCAAACATTGTCTGTAAAGGGCCAGATAGTAAATATTTTAGAATTTATGGGCCATATGGTTTCTGTCTCAAATGCAGGAGTCTGCTGTTGTCATGCAAAAGTAGCCACGGACAATACATAAATAAACGGGTGTAGCTGATGACTGTGTCTCATTGAAACTTCATTTATGAAAATAGGAAGTGGGCTGGATTTGGCCTGCAAAGTACAATTTGCTGGTCCTTGAAACTGGCTGACCACATGCAGAAGATTGAAACAGGACCCCTATCTATCGCCATGCAAAAAGGTTAACTCCAAATGAATCAGAGACCTAAATGTAAAACCTCAAACCATAAGAACCTTAGAAAAGGAAGGAAATACCCTCATGGAAATCGGAACTGGCATACAATTCCTGAACAAAACCTGAAACCCACAGGTCATAAGAGAGAAGATAGACAAGTGGGACCTTATTAAACTGACAAGCTTCTGCAAAGCCAAAGAAACCATCAAGAGAGCAGGGAGACAGCCTACAGACTGGGAAAAAGTATTTGCCAACTCCAGGTCTGACAAAGGCTTAACATCCTGGATCTACAAGGAACTCAAATGTGCTGAAAAGAAAAAAACAAACAACCCCATTATAAAATGGGCAAAAGTTATGAACAGACACTTCACAAAAGAAGACATTAGAGCAGCCAACAAACACATGAAGAAATGCTCAACCTCATTAATCATCAGGGAGATGCAAATCAAAACCACACTGAGATACCACCTAACTCCAGTCAGAATGGCAATTATCAACAACTCAAAAAATAACAGCTGCTGGAGAGGGTGTGGTGAAAAGGGAACACTCCTACACTGTTGGTGGGAGTGTAAACTAGTGCAACCTCTGTGGAAATCAGTGTGGCGATTCCTAAAAGCTCTAAAAATCGACCTTCCATATGACCCCGCAATCCCCCTACTGGGAATATACCCTGAAGACCTCAAATCACTCTATAAAAAAGATACCTGCACACGTATGTTTATTGCAGTGTTGTTCACAATAGCAAGAACCTGGAAACAACCATGCTGCCCATCAAAAGAGGACTGGATTAAAAAAATGTGGTACATATACACGATGGAATACTACGCAGCCATAAAAAAGAACAAAATCATGAATTTCGCAGCAACTTGGATGGAACTAGAGTCTATAATACTGAGTGACCTCTCACAGAAACAAAGATCCGATTATCACATGTTCTCATTCATATAATGGACCTTGAACATCCAATGTAATACTATAAGAAAATGACTGACGGTACTGGGAAACTATGGGGGGGATGGGATTAACAGTCGCAAATATCTGTCTGGGGATGTGGAAACACCTCTTATCAACAGGGTTGCCTGAATGAAACATAATTGTACACCTAACCCTTAACTGTACCCCACAAAATCTTAATAAAAAATATTGATTAAAAAAGAAAAGAAAAGAAAGCACCAAAATTATTTCCAAGTAATTTAACTGTATCCCAAGACAAGGTCCCAAAGCATTTAAAGGAATTGAAAAAAAATGATAACATCCAACAACATAAACTTCAGAATGTCTGACATCCAGGAGTGGCAGTGACTGGGCACTACTAAGGAAGGGAGGGAGAGAAGAGGGTGATGGACTCATGACAACACAATAGGTACCTGGTCTATTACCGGGGGAGAGAGGGCCAGCTAGAAGATCAAATGTCACCTGCAGGCAGCCTACTTATATAGTAAATCCTCACTTGTACCCCACAACTCTATAAGAAATAAATACAGTTAAAAAATTATCAGGCATGCAAAGATACAGAGAACTATGACCCACAATGAGGGAAAAAATAAACAGAAATAGACTCGAAAATGAAACAGATAATCAGATGCCTAGACAAGAACATTAAAACAGCTGTTATAAATACATATTGTCTCTTGAAGATAGTAGAGGAAAGCATGTGTGAGTATAATACGGAGAGACATGGAAGACATAAAAGACACCCACAGCAACATTTTAGACATAAAAAATATATCTCAGATTAAAAAACACACAGAGTGGAATTAACAGCAGATTAGACACTGCAGAAGAAATGGTCAGTGACCTTGAAGATATAGCAATAGAAACTACCCAGAATGAAACAGAATAAAAAGACAAAATAAAAATAATGAAGTACCTGTGAACTGTGGGACAAGATCAAATAACCTAATATTCGTGTGATTGGAATCACAGAAGAAGGGAAGGGAGGGAAAAATATTTTGAGAAATAATAGCTAGGATTTTTCAAAATGTGATAAAAAATTATAAACCTGTAGATACAAAGAAATAAATGAACTTCAAGCACAAAAAATATAGAAAACTACATCAAAACACATCAAAATAAAATTGATGGAAAGCAGTGATAAAATGAAAATCTTAAATGAAGCCAGAGAGAAAGACACATTGTAAACAGAAGAACAAAGATAAAAATGAAAGTAGATGTCTCAGAAACAATAAAAGCCAGAAGACAACAGAGTGCTATCTTTAAAGCACTGACAGAAAATAATTGTTAACCTAGAATTCTATATCTAGTGAAAACAAAATTCAATAACAAAAGTGAAGTAAAATTTTTTTCAAACATACAAATGATGACAGAATTCATCACCAGAAGACAATTGCCACATGAAATGTTAAAATAAGTACTTAAAACAGAAAATCAAATGATACCAGATGGAAATTTAAATTTACATAAAGAATATATGAGTAAATATAAAATATATTTTCTTATTTTTAAAATCTCTTTAAAAGATTATGTTTGAAAAGTAAAAATAACAATGTGTTGTAGGTTTTATAGCATATGCAGAAGTAAAATGTATAACAAAAATAACATTAACATGTGATGTGGGAGATGGAAGTATACTTTTGCAGTTTTCTTATACTATACGTGAAGTGGATAATATTTGCTTGAATAGAGTACAATAAGTTAAAAGATTCATGCTGTCAACGCTAGAGCTCTAGTTCTAGAGGTGCTCCCTGCAGACTTCTGTCCCAACGTGGGGAGAGGTGTTACTAACATCTAATGGGTAAAGACCAGGGATGCTGCTAAATGCTCTGCAATGCACAGGATAGCCCCTCACAACATCTGGCTCAAAATGCTGGTAGTATCTGGGTTGAGAAACCCTGCTCAGGAGCAACGACGAAAAACAGAAAGCAAAGAGATAGGACTAAGAAGCCAAAAAAAAAAAAAAAAAGAGAGACAAAATGAAATCACAAGAAATAATTAATCCAAAAGAAGGCAAATAAATAAGCGGAAAGGGGAGTGAAGACCAGAAGTGGCAATAGAAAAATAAATGAGTTTGTAGGTTTTGTAGACTTAAACCCAACCACATCAATAATCACATTAAACAAAATGGTCTCAACATTCTAATTCAGGACAGAGATTGTTAGATTGGATTTAAAAAAGCAACATCTAACTATATGCTGTCCTATAAACATAAACACAAAGATAAAAGTGAAGGCATATGGAAAAGTAAACCATGTGAACATCAGAAGAAGAAAAACAAGAAGACGACAATGGGGCAACTAGAGTGTTTTTATTAAAGTCAGACAAAGTAGATTTAAGAACAAGGAATATTATCAAGGACAGATAGGCTCATCTCATAATCATAATAATAAAGGGGTCAATTCACTTAAAGGACATCATAATTGTAAACACTTATACACCTACCAATAGAGCTTCAAAGCAAAAACTGATAGAACTGAAAAGAGAAATAGACAAAACCACATTTATAGTTGGAGCCACCATCACCTCTCTCTTAATCATGTATATAATATGTAGATGGAAAATCAGTAAAGATATAGAAGACTTGAATAGTATGTACAGCTAAAAGAGTAAATGATTTTCCCCTAAGAACAAAGACAAGCTGTCTGCCCTCATCATTCTATTCAGCATTTAGTGAGGGTTCTAGCTAGTACAGTAAGACAAGAAAAGTAAACAAAAAGCATGTAAAAGGAAAAAGTAATACTGAATTTGTGCACAGATGAATTGTTCACAGATGAAATAATCATCTATCTAGAATATCCTAAGGAATTTATTTAAAAAGCGACGAAAATTAATAAATGCATTTAGCGAGATTGTAAAATATACAATCAATAAAAATCAATTGTGTTTCAATAAACTAGTCACAAATCATCAGAGATGAAAATGTAAAAATAATTATCATTTACATTAGCATTAAAAATATGAAATGGATACATTTTGACAAAATATGGGTAAGAGCTGTAAACTGAAAACTATAAAACTGCTCAGAGAAATTAAAGACCTACATAAATACAGAGACATGCCATGCTAGCATTAGGAAGATTCAATATGGTTAAGATGTCAATTCTCTCCAAATTGCTTTATAGATTAAATCAAACCCAATCAAAATCCCAGCAGAATTAAAAAAAAACAAAACACAGAAATTTACAAGCTGATTCCAAAAATTATATGAAAATGTTGAGAAATAAAAATAAAATCCTAAGCCCCCCAGTCGACTGGGTGGACATTCTTCTGACCAAGGGAACCCCACAAAAATCTTAAAAACTGAGTTCCTGGCCATGAGAGATGGGCGATCTGACATGCTTTGTTATACTCCCTGCCTCCCTAACCGCCACTGGGCTTTTTGCCCTAAGGGTTAAACAGAAGCCAGCCCCTTGGAAAGACTCACTCCACTGCTTATGTTAACCAACCATCTGAAGTAGCCCCTCCCTTCTGCAGTTTCAACAAACTAACCAGCATTACTTTTTGGTAAGAGGCCAAAGACCACAGAGTGGTTTTGACCAGTCTACAAAGGCTGTGCACAGAGGGCCTTTGTGTCCTCTGCTTCACCTTTTGATGTATGGGTACTGACTGGAATACATTTATATGTGAAGTCTCCACCCCAAAGTGAACATGAGATGCATGCTATATGCATGTTAACCTACTGTACATGCGTGTAATTGCCACCCCTTTCTGAATATTCATAACTCTTCTTATAACCTGTTGAATATGTATACTTAGCTCAGCTTAACTCCTGTTCCCTTTACCCCTATCTCCAAGTATCTGTTCTGGCTTCTGCCAGAGGCTACACTTCTCAGCCTGTCAGAGCAGCTGCCTACAGGCTGTAACCATTTATGAGAAATAAAGCTCTCCTTTCCAAATTTATGAACCTCATCATTCTTCAGTTGACAATGTGCAGAGCCTAGAATAGTCAAAACAATTTTGAAAAAGAACAATGCTGAAAGACTTACACTACCTAATAAAAACTATACAGTAACAATGAAGACCATGTGGTACTTGTGTAAAGACACACATACAGATCAATGGAACAGAAAGTCCAGAGATTGATCTGGACAACTTATATCCAAAAGCATGAAGGAAATGAAAATTAAAACCACAAAAGGTGCCACTACACTACACCCACCCTCTAAAATGGCCAAAGTGATAAAGACTGACCATCCCAGGTGCTAGAGAAGATGAGGAGCATCTAGAACTCTGACACGTGTTGGCGGGAATGTAAAATGAAATCTTCACTTTGGAAAAGTTTGGCAATCCCTTTAAAAGGTAAATGCACACCCATGAAAGAATCTACTCATTCCATTCCTAGGTATTTAGCCAAGAGAAAGAAAGTGTAAGTCCATACAAAGGCTTGTACATGGATGCTCACAGCAACTTTTTTAGTAACAGCCCCAAACTGGAAACAACCCACATGTCCATAAGAAGCCTAAAAATGGGTTTTGTAAAAAGTGGTGTATCTATACAATAGAAATACTTCTCAGGAATAAAAAGAAGTATACTATTAATCCATGTAGTGCAATGAAGTCTAAAAATTATACTCAGTGAAAGAAGTCAGATAAAACACTATAGTGTATGAATTCATTTGTATAAAATTTGGGAAGAAAATACAAACTGATTTCTAGTGATAGAAACCAGATCAGTGGTTTCCTAGGTAAGCAGGGATGAATTACAAAAGAACACAGGGAAACTTTGGGGGGAATTAATGGTAATTTTAATTTATTATTTATTTATTTTTTTGAGTTGGAGTCTCACTCTGTCGCCCAGACTGGAGTGCAGTGGCACACTCCCGGCCACCGCAGCCTCGACCTGCTGGGCTCCGGCGATCCTTCTGCCTCAGCCTTCCGAATAACTGGAATTACAGGCGTGCACTACCACGCCCGGCTAATTTTTTAATTTATTGTAGAGATGAGGTCTCGCCTGCCCAGGCAGGTCTCGAACCCGTGGTCTCAGGCAGTCCGCTCACCTCAGCCTCCCAAAGGTGCGGGATTACAGGCTGAACCACCGAGCCCGGCAGTAATTTTTATTTTTATTATTGTGTCGATGTGTTCACTGGTGTATGTGTTTGTCAAGACTCATCAGACTGAACACTTTAAATATGTGCATATTATTGTATGGTGATTGTACCTCAATGAAGTCACAAAAATTTTAAAAACAGAAAGAGGAGAAGAAGGAAAAGGAGGACGAAGAGAAGGAGCAGGAAGAGGAGTAGAGGCCAGCAGAGGGTGGGCAACAAGGTCAAGGACTCTCTCCACCCTGTCATTCACAATGCTGGATTTCTCCTGAGGCTGTTTTCCTGTGGCTACTCACAGTGTCACAAACTTTCTTGGTCGCATCTTCAGGAAGGAGAGGCAGCAGACTTCACAAAGTTCCTTCCTAAGACCGGAAATATTGCCCCAGAATCACTCAGCAAACTTCTCTTCACATTCTATTGACTAGAATTGTGCTATAAGCCCCTTCCTGAATCCTCTATTAATGAGGTCTACCCTTACTCGGTGGAAGAATTCAGGGACTTAGAGATTAGGGAGTTAAACTAAAGCTATTTTTCACTACACCCTGAAAAGACAGTTTTTTCCCTCTTCCTCCCCTTCCTCCTCCTCCTTTTTTCTTAATAAAAACATGTTATAGGATTCAAAAGAAGTGTTGGGACATATTTATGAAGAATGGAGCAGTAAATGAGCACAAGATGATAGAGTTTGCTCTGCTATTTATGGTGAAATTCATTAAAGACTATGGCCATCCTCTGGGGTCTGTGGGATGGGCAGGGAGCAGAAAGGCATGGTTGCTCCTAGTCCCTCACTTCCTGACTTCGGGCATTCACCAATTCAGATCTTGTGATAATCAACCACGATCACGTAGAAATTGAATTGTATAGCAAACTCACACTCTATCCAGCTCTGTGACATGGTCTGTGACTTGCTTTCAAGAGGAAAAATTGGAAAGCTGCCTTTCTGATGCTGTTTCTTATAAGTGCTCAGATATTAATATTTTACAGAATAAAAAGCAGTGCGAAATTTTCTAATTGACATTATCTTCAACAATAAAGCAGATAAACTAAGCTTAAATATATATTATATTTTTTACCACAGGATTAAGTATAGCCATTTTTTGGATTGAATGGGAAAGATACCTCTGCCCATACATATATTTTTCCTGAATTTCTTTTGTTCAGGAAGGGATTGTTCACCACCTCTGGTCTAGAGGGCAGAAGCTTGCTAAGCAACTGAGTAGTTCACCCTGGGTTTCAGGGAAATGTTGAACCTACTTGAAGAACTAACGCATTTGAAAGTCCTTTAATAGCATCATTTACATGTTAATGTTCTAATAACAAGGACATTTTATCTGTTCATTTGAAGCAGGGAAACCCTACTTAGCTCTACTTAGAACTCTTTGTTAACACCTGACAAATGTCAGGAAGTGATAAAGCTTTCTTCAGGATGAATCTGGAGATTAGAGAATTATTTTGCAGTCAGTCCCTTTTCCCACAGTCTTACCACCCTCTTTCTGACTGACTGCGTGAGAGATTTGTGCCCATGGGTCCTGAACTAAATAAAGAATGTGGAAATGAGTCTGTGCTGACCCTGGGCTGCCTGGGTGGTCAGAGTCTACAGTGCTTTGCTCACACACTGCTGGAGGCTTTACCTTTCTCCTGCACCTGGCTTCCCGCCTGGTGCTTTCATCCTCAGAGAGCCAGTCTCTGTGCTGGAGGCTCGTCCAATGCCTGGAAAGTTGGAAGTACCAGGGAATTCCATCCCCCTGGGGAGTAGCCCTTATGCAATGACTGGCATGGGCAGGGTATGTAAGCTCTCTGGCCACTCTGAAATATGATCTAGATCTGGGAATCTTGTTATAACACAGATTCTAATTCAGAGATTCTGAGCGGGGGTTGAGATTCTGTATTTTTGACAAGCTCCCTGGTGAATGCTGATGCTAAGGGTCCAGAGTCACACTTGCAGTCCCACGTGTCTACACTGTTTTGGGAATGCCCCTGTGGGATTTCATTTCTAGGGCTTTGTTTGGTCGCTGTCCCTGGCTTAGCCAATTTCCAGGTCTCAATTCACTACAGGTCATGTCTGGGAATACTCTCTGAAAATACACCATTTTCACAAGAAGCTTTGTCTCAGGTTCTTCTTCTGGGGAGCCCACCCTAAACACCAGATCTTAATAAGCACCTTGGCAGGTGGAGGATGCTCACCAAGACCCACTGTGACTGGGGGTAACTGGGCACTAAACCCTCCTATCCACACTCATCTACCATTGCTTCCTCTGAGTGCAACAGATGCCATTCCCACCATGAACTTCCCAAGCCTCCTGATTTTTGCTTATGCTGTTCCATAAGTCTGAAATTCTTGCTTTCACGTTACTGTGCACTGAGAACCTCCTTATTTTTCCAGGCTCACTTCTAATCCTGACCAAGAGGCCATTACTGTGCTCCACAATCAAAACCAACCCCTCCTCTCTTGCCTTTTCTCAGCATGTTGCTTTTGTCTTGGTTTCTCCATTCAAATAATGGGTATACTGATACTTGCCCTTATGACTCTCAGAGTTGTGTGATGATCAAATGAGAGGGTAGATATAAAATTGCTCACTAAGTTGGTATGATGATGATGATCACATAGGAAAAATATAGCACCTGTGAACTTCCATATGTAGAGTTTTTCTAAAATAAGGTATTATTTTTTCTTTTTTAAAGATCTTTACATGAATTCTTGGATTTACAGCACTAGAATGCAGGGAACATATTGATTATGTTCAACCCTAAGTCTTAGAGTTTCCAGATTGGGATATCAATCTGTTACTCCCAGATTAGGAATCTCTTACAATACTGCAGCCCAACCCTATATCACACCCTGCAAAACCAAGACCAACAGCAAATAGGGGTCAATGTCCTTGATCTAGGGTAAGACATTGCTGAAATTCATCTTCTGGCGTGTCTCAGAGGTACCTTCAGGGTGATTATTTTCATTCACCCAGTGCACCAAGATGCAAAGCTGATCACAATAGGCTGAGTGGGAAACTTTGGGGAAAGACAACAAGTTTAATGTTTGCCACTTCTTAGGGAATAATGACAGCACCCAGGCAGAAATATCTGGAGCTCAGCGGGATGTGTGAAGACTGGACCGAGAGAGGTAGGAGGTAGGAAGACGGGTGTGGGAACAAGCTAAGTCAGGCTCCCGGCTTGACAAATTATTATTCAGCTGGCTCGCTGGAATTGTGACATATTATTTATTAAAATGGAAAGAAAATTTAAAAAGTGAGATGTCAGCCCCAACCCCAACCTTCCTGAGCACAGGCAGCTGGCACAAAGCAGCCTCTGCACAGCCTAAAGACTCAAAATGACAGCAGTGTGGGGAAGAAAAAGTCATCGTGCCTATTTAGAATCATACAGGCTCAGGGGCAGGCCGTGGCCCCATTACTCAACATCTGCATGACCTTGGACAAGTCCTCTGACCTCTTTCAGCCTCAGCATTCTTACTGTAAAATGAGCACACTCATATATTAGAGGGTCATTGTCAGGACTGAGGTAGATTATGAAGGAATAAAAAGCATTTTGACAAAATATCATCACATTATAACTGTTATTGGGAATGATGATCCTGATGGTAATTGTGTTGAAATCTCACAGTTTTTAAAGTTTTTTTTAAAAAAAAAATCCAGTATAGTAAATGGCTACTATTCTTCAACTTTTTTTTTTTTAATGAAAGTTTTATCCCTAGTGCTAGATCCCAATCTTCCTGGGCTCTAAGCACAATTAAACCAGGTGGGTAGGTGAGCTCATCAACCTTTTTACATTAAGAAATAACATTGTCCTTAGGAGGTTTGCACAGGCTATTCAAGTAGACAGATTTATAACCCAATAATTGAAATATGATATTTTGGGTCAGAGCCTACCCATGATCACCTTCTCTGTACAGACAGGGAAACTGAGGATCAGAAGGTCAGAAAACTTGCTGAAGGTCATGCAACTAGGAGGCAGGTCAAAGTTCTGGCCTGGTTTTCTGACCCTTCACTATACCTCAAGGATGGCTGCCTTTACCCCTTCGCCCTCCTTGGACACAGTGTGGGTCATAGCACCCTGGCTTACCTGTTGAGTGAGTCAGGGCAGTCACTGTATTCCACTAAGCCTCAGTTTCCTTCTTGGTAAAAATATGGCATGTATACATGTACTGCCTTACCTCACGGATTGCATGCCTACTGTATGCCAGATATCCTACTTTCACTTCACATGCATCAAAGGGATTAAGGAAGCAAAACTGGCCAAAGGTCAAGAGCCGACTGCACAGCTGAGCTCAGAGTGGGCACTCAGTGAACAGTCTGAGCTGCTCATTTCATTGTTACTATAATCCCTTTGTCAGCCCTATTTTGCAACAAGAACTTGGAGAGGTTAAATAACTGAATCGAGGCCACATCACTATTAAAAGATAGAACGAAGATACAAATCCTGACTTAAAAACAGTGCCCTTTCTACTGTACTATGTTGCCTGTGGATTAAAAGTACTTGAGATGATGATGATAATGATTATCATTATAAAAGAATGTCAGGATAACCTGCAGCTTCCTTCGGCCACCACGAAAGATAAAAGTACATGGAGTTGCCTGTGAGGCGTCCCTGCAGCTATCTGCTAGGAGCCTCCTGAGAGCCCAGGCAGGACTGTGGAGCCAGCTGAAGGGTAAAAATAGATTTGCAAATGGCCTCGCTTGGTGGAAGCAACGTGCCAATGTCAGAGACATGAAGCTCCAAGGGTAGGGTCTCACGTCCTGGCCCACTGCACCATTCACCTGCTTA
Source organism: Carlito syrichta (assembly GCF_000164805.1). Taxonomy (NCBI): domain Eukaryota; kingdom Metazoa; phylum Chordata; class Mammalia; order Primates; family Tarsiidae; genus Carlito; species Carlito syrichta. The sequence goes on from NW_007231978.1 coordinate 114,112, forward strand.
CATCTGATTAGAAAACGTCACAATTGGTGGTGGCAGTGTCTCATGTCACAAGCAACTGAAGTGCTAAGAGTGCTACTCTGGACGGGAGACAGAGGGGAACTCTGGAAGGAGTTTAAATTCAATTCTAGCAGGTGGGAAGTGGTTGGATATAAATATTTTAAGACAACAAATATGATTCAGACAGCTAATTGGAACGCACTGACACCACCAAGGGCTCCCGGCAGTGTGACACCCAGATGGGAGTAGGAATCTCTGCCTCGGCATTAGAACACATACTGTAAATCGCATGGAGGAAGCTGTCCGCTTTGGGATACACATTTAAGTCCTTGTTAGAAAACTGGAGCATGAGATGGGGGAGCAGGAAAGGTGGAGTGTAAGATGGACATTGAATGGCAGTCTAACTTTTTATATTAGGTCTGTCTATCTTCTTGAGAAAGTCACTTAATCTTTCTAAGCCTCAGTTCCCTCATCTATAAAATGGGTAGAGTGTGAAAATGGCAGTGGACAAGGGTCGACTTGATGATATTTAAGTTGCCTAGCTCTCTCCCTGCTCTGGCATTGTAAGATTCCAGGAGCCTATATCCACCTCTTGGATTTTATATTTGGTTTTGAGAAGTAAAATAGCTTAGGGGGTTTAGCACTTGAGCTCTGGGGCCAGATGGCCTGGGTTCAAACATGAGCTCTACCCCTAACCGTGTGGTACTAGCAACCCCATCTCTAGACATTGGCAAGAGGGGTTTTGTTTGGGTTCCATATTTTCGAGGGTTTTTATCTGGTCTTTTTCCATTGTGTGCCTTTCCCTACAGGGATCAGGGGGATGTATGTGCCCGCCTGGAACCCATGTTCCCATGCTAGACTGGGTCTATGCAATTCTGCCCAAATGACTCCAAGTCAGCTTTCAGGACCCAAGTGGGCCTCACCTTTGGGTCCATTCCCTCAAGGGTGGACCGTGGCATTTGTGTGTTTACCCCTGCTCACGAGGCATGACTGTTAGCAGTGGAGTGTCCAGAGACTGGATTGTGGGCTGGAGTGTCCATGCACACACATGAAAGTTCCTTATGTGTTTAAGACAGAGCTGAAGTAGGAAGAAAATGGGGGTGACCCTCTCCCTGGGCCACTGGTTCTGGTCTGGAATTCCTGAGAATGTGAGAATTCTGCATTTAAACCAGGATTTGAAATCATTGTAAAGGTATATTTTTTCAAGTAGGATGATAGTACATATTTTATTTAATAATTTGTAGGCTGGACTCCAAACTTGCAAAGATTTAGAAATATGTTGTATGAGCTTCTACCTGGTACTCTTGCCCTGGGACCCACAAATGTTAGGAAGGAGCCTGGACCCTGGGAACATTGCTTAACCTCTCAGTACTGAGTTTACTCCTCTGTAAATTAGAAATAATGTTAGAATTAATCTCATAGAGCTGTTGTGTAGGCCAAAGAGTTGACTCATGTAAACTAGTCCCAAGTCCAATGCTTAGTAAGTATTCAGTAAATGTCAGTGACTGTTCTTTCTCTGTCATCCAGACCTGGGATTCTGTCCACCATACCCTGCAGACTTCTTGGTCTCCCATTGCAATAGCTTCACCTTGTCATCCTATCCTGCCACCGGCACATGGTGATGATCCAGGTGGCCTAACTATAACACCGCCTGGCATATCATTACCTCTTGTGGTCACCTTCAGCCTGTGCATCCTTCCATCCACCAACGACCTGATGGAACCTCCTCTGTCCTCTCTGGGAACTCTTCATCCCAGGAGAAAGAAGACCCATCAACTGCAAGGACCTATCATCTGCATGGCTAAAGCCAGCAAGCAAGACATATACACCAAGCTGCTTGGAGCAATACTAAAATGGGTAAATACAGCCCTCTTCAAATGTGACCCCCCAGCTAGGGTCAGGTGTGTGTGGAGCTAAAATACACATTACTCTCTAGATAGAAATAAGAAATAAGTTTGAATTCAAGGCTCAGACCTTGGCCATGTCATTAACTGTCTTGCTTGCAAGACCTGGCTCATGATAACAAGCCAGTGGGAAGGACTGCTGTTTCCATTCAAACTTGTATCATTAAACAGCCTTCTGTGGTTCCTCTGATATGCTTATTTTATTTTTCCAGCATCATGCCAGTTAGAAGCAGGATAAATGATAAGTCTGTTAATGAATACCTCAGTTAATTTTATAGCAGAGATTGCAGAGCCGGGAGCAGGTGGGACCATCCCCACACCGTAGGCTTATAACTATTTCAGGCATCAAACATTTATTAAGGACCGATAATAAAAGCCCCTGTGATGGCATAATGGCTCATTCTAAATGCTTCCTGCTAATAAACCGAGGATTGATTTGAAAGACAATATTTAAATTCCATCCACCGCATGTCAAGGAAAGGACAACTGTGTCTGAGGCGTGAGAAGCACTTAGCCAAGTTGTTTAATCATCAGATGCCCTGCAAATTGTGTGTTCTCGGCAGGTAGTGAAATGTTTGCCAGGAAATGCTTCACTAGGGGAGACAGCCACAAACCTAGGTTCAAATCCTAGTTTTTTGCATTTGGGCTAAGTGACTTTGGACTTGATGCATACACTCTCTGAGCCTCCACCGGCTCCTGCATAAAATAGAAATATTTATAGCTCTCACACACTGTGGCTTGGAGGTTAAAGGGATGATGTACATAAAACAATGCAGCAGCATCAATACATTTTAAGCTTCCTTCCCCTTTCCCTTGAGCCTGAAGATGCCCTGCTCTGGGCATACACATCACTGCTTCTGAGAAATTACTGTGCCATGGACAAAGTAACGGGCTCAGAAACTGATGGACACTTCTCTCTTGTAAAGGTTGCTTCACATAAGTACCTGACACCATCCCCAACCTGGATACATGTCACACAGCCATGCTAATATCCTGATTATTAATAAAGTGAGCCTGATCATGACATTCATATGACTACAGTCTTTTAGTGGCCCTTGGGACAAAATCCACACTCACCTGCACTGCATCTGAGAACTGTCTCCCACCTCCCTGCCTCCCCTAGCCTCACTGCACCCACTCTCTCTCCCATGGCCACTTACTATTCCAGTCCCATGCTCTGTCCTGTCTTTCTGCCTTTGCACATGCTGTTCCCTCTTACTGGAGTACCTTCTCACCATCTCTTCCTGCATAACTCGGGGGGCAGGGGTGAGGGGTTCTAAAAAGTCTCCATGGTTATCTTTCCCTCTAACCCCTCAGCTTCACTAGAAATACCTGCATTATCTTGAAATTGTTTTCTTTTTGTCTTGGATTGAAGGCGAGTCTCACATCTGTATGTCAAGCGGCCATCACAGTGCCTGGCAGAGAGTCAACAGTGTATGAGTCTGTTGACTTAGCTCTCATTCCCTGGGGAAACTTGTCCACTCTCAGAGATTTAAAAAACAATCTGTGTGCTGAGGACTCACCAATAAATTCTGCTCAGCCCACTCCCTTAACCTATACGGGCACACACCCAACTGCCAGTTACATATCTCACTCAGACGTCCAAGTCTGTCCAAAACAGGGCTCTGACGGTCCTTCCCAAACTGGCTCCTCCTCCAGTGCTTCCCTTCTTAGCAGATGGACGCTCCATCTTGCCATCCCTCAGACCAAAAGCTCTGATGTCGTTCCCGTGACTCCCCTTACATCCTATATCTGAGGTGGCTGTGCTTCTGTTGGCTCTGACCTCAAAACAGATTCAGAATCTGGCCCCTTCTCACCACCCCCTTTCTGACCTCAATGATTGCTTAATGGTGTAAGGAATGTCTCCCCATTTGCTTCCTCCCTTGCCCCTGCAGCTTATTCCCAGCACAGCAGAGTGATCCTGTGGAATGACATCACTCCTCTGCTCAAAACTCTCCAGTGACACTCTGTCACATTCAAAGTACTCCCAGATTCCTTACCATGAAGATAAGGCCCTACAGGGTCTGGATCCTGCCACCTGCCAAGCTCATCTCTTTCGTTCTTTGTGGACTGCAGGCAGGATCCTGCTGCAGGGCCTTTGCACTGGCTGCTCCCTCTACCTGGAACACTCCTTTCCTAAAGCCACATGACCAGCTGCCTTACTTTCTTAAAGTCTGTCTCAAACACCATCTTCTTGGGGAGACCTTCTCTGGCCGCTTTATCTAAAAATCTCAACATATACTCCCTTCCCCTACTCTATTTTTATTCTTAATCACTTATTGTTCATTATACTGTATATTTTATTTATTTATCTTCCTTATTTTCTGTCTCCTCCCAGCAGTGAGGGCATGGATTTTGGTCTGTTTTGTTAAGTGCTGTGTCTTCTGCGCCTACAGTAGTGCCTGATCCACAGCAGGTGTCCGTTAAACATTGGTTGGTTGGTTGAATGAATGAATGAGTGGATGGATGGATGGATGTCTTCTTCAGAGGAGAAGCCAGATCCAGCAGCCCTCCAGTAGCTCAGAGACTGCAGGTGACACAATACCAGTGATGTGGACAGGTTCCATAGAGAAGGGCAAGTAGCCTTTGGCCACACCAGCAATAATGAAGCACAGACTAACTCCTCGCAGGGACAGCTGTGCGATCCCTCTATGTGGTGAGCTTTGGAGAAAGATGATGGGTTGTTTGAGATCACCGAGCCAATAGGAGATGGAATGATTTTCTCTCTAGGGGATATTTCGAATAGGGTGTTAGGGCAGGAAGAAATTAAATGTGAGATAGAGAGCATTGTGTGTGGGACCCAGAGACCTCACCCCATAGAGACGGTTTGCCCCATCTGGGTGTTCAAGGTCAGCGTCTCTTCTGGAGGTCCAGCAGGGCTCCAGCTGGACTTGGCAGCTCTACTAGGACTAGACACAAAATGTGTGCCAAAGTAGACACACGGAGTCCCATTCCTTCATTAACGTATACACACTAAAAAAAAAAAAAAATAGATATGTGTTTCTAAGGGGAAAAAAATGTGACTTTAAGATAAATTGCAGTTTCACTGTTACTATCTTTCCAAATAATGCAGGTCTCTAACCAGCTTCGTCCTGTTTTATTTAGCTTAATCCTTTCATTTGGGGTTCATCCTCCCTGGAGCTCCCTGAGCTTTGGGGCGGGGGAGGTCTGACCTTTAGTGGTCTTTCTTTACTCTGGGGTGGTCATGTCCATCAGGAGTGGGTGACGGGCTCTGCCTTTGTCCTGCTGCTGGGACCCGTCCTGCTGCTGGGACCCGCCCTGCTCCAGGAGGACTGCACCTGGGCACTCACTTCTCAAAAGTCAGAGAGAATGAAAGCAATGGGAAAGCCCCGAGATTCAGAGAGGACGAGTGGCACTTGGTGTCTGCTCCGGCGAGCTCAGACCTCTGCAGGTGCTAAATGTTGGGAGAATGTACTGGCTTCTTTTGGCTACAGACCTAGGAAAGACAGCAGCGAGAAAGCAAAGGCCAGAGGGCTCAGAGGAGCACTTCCCACAGCTGGGGCAGCTCTCCATGGACGCCATGGCACTTAGCCAGGATGGAGGATAGGGAAATCCCCAGGCAGAGCCCAGGGAACAGGAGAGAACACAGGGGCGGGAACTGCCTGATCTAGTGGGGGAGGGAGTGGGGGGTTGGAGGTGGTGTTCAGCAGGAACACTTGAGTCTTTTTGGAATCCCCCCTGACTCTGCCATGGAGAGATAGGCTCTCCTTTTTCTGTGCGCCCACAGCCCCTTCTTTACGCATAGCTCCATCAGTGCCTGTGTCAGGCTAGTTAGAATCCATATTTGTCTTGAAAGTAGCACGAGGGCAGGGCCGACATCCAATAGATTTTTATAGCTCCAAAGCTTAGCCCTAAATCTGGCACATAGTAATCCGTCTCTGTGTATGTATCCACATGCTCTTTCAAATTACATTTTTTCAGGCACACTGGGTAACAATCCCTCTGATGCTACCAGTCCCAGTTTCCATCCTGGATCTAGACCACACAGTTAAATTAACTGAAGCCCTTGTGCGAACACACTGGACCTCTGTAGAATGGTGTAGAGAAACGTTTTCTTCTCCCCATATGCCTATTCCTATTGACAAAAGGGGAAACTTCCTCTGGCACTTCTGCTCTCCTGGAGAAGTGCTGAGTCTGCAGCATCTACTTCCATGCCCCCCTTTTTACTCTACCCAACTAGGGAGAGGGGCTAATTTGATGGTGGAGTGACAACCTTCATTGGTCACTCTTTCTTTACCTAGGAGGTGGTCATGTCCTTCTGGACTGGGTGACGCGCTCTGCCTTTATTATTTTTCTGGGACCTGCCTTGCACGTAGCACAGACCTGAGCATTTGCTCTGCTGTGCCCAGATCACACAGGGTGAGCATCCTGGGCTGGGATCCCGGCTGACACTCTCTTACTCCGGGTGAGCGGGGCAGGCCAGTGTCTGGCTGAATAGGATTTGCATAGTCTGTCTGACTGCCTCAAGCAGGTTCCAAGTTCTAAGTTAGGGGTGAGGGTTATTAAACATCTATTTCAGCTTCAGATAAGCCAGATTCCCTAATCTGGCGCATGCCAGAGGGACCTACATTTTGGGAGATATCCATCACATACCTAGCCTGGAATCAAGCTATTTGGTTGGCATTTGGCTTGGAATCCTTGCGTCTATTTTCTGTTGGTCAGACCCGGAGGAGTGGTAAGGTGAGGTCCCCTTCCCTCTGAGAGTTGAGCTGTGATGGAGACCTACACTCAATCATGTTTTCTCTCACCAATACTGGGTCTTTCTCTTAAATCTGGTTATTAGCTGGTCTTTTGTTTCATGAATATAAAATTCCTCTGGGAGAAATCAGCCTGTTATTTTTTTCTAGTCAGTCCCTACCTGTGCCTTCCCTGTCCAGCTCTGGTCACTATATTCTTGTTATCTGCAGGTTCAGCCCTTGCCCAGCTACTAAATCAATAAGAGGTCAGCCTGGCAGAGTGGGAGGAGACCCTTCACGCCATCTGGGCAGGATGGGAAGATCAGTTGCTGCCACCCCTGGGGAGCAGGCAGGGACACAGCCTGTTGCAGACATTTGTTGAGTCAGCTGCCTGAATATCCATTCATCCTGCTGGTAACTAGTCCCCAGTTTCCCTCTTGAGGTCTCACCTGCCCTGCCCCCACCCAGCCCATGTGCTTCAGATGAAGCAGACTCTAACCAGACTCCAAAGGTGGCACCTATGTCTAAGCCAAGCCACCTGGTGCATTTCATCCTCCAGCACAATTGGTTCAGATATAAGTATGTGATCCAAGTCAGGCCAATTATAGCCAATGAAACACAATTCAACTGTGTGTGTGTGTGTGTGTGTGTGTGTGTGTGTGTGTGTGTGCATTTGTGCACATGTGCATTTGTGTATGAATGTGTACGTGTGTGCCCATTATTAGAGAAGTGACCTTTCATTTCCACTGGGTGTGAAGGCGGAAGAACGTAGAATTAGATCCTTCTACCAGCCATTGTGAAGAGACAGTAGGCCAAGAATGAAGCCAACACTGAGGAAGCAGAGGCAGAAGAAGAGAGGCAAGTTGTATCCAGGTGTCAGCATTTGATCCCTGGACTGAGCTATGCCTGAAAGTGGAATAATCTACTGAGTGGGCTACTCAGTTATACGACCTGATCAAGTCTCTAGTCTACACAAGCAAGTTGAAACTGGCGTTTTTCTCACTTGCAACCAAAAAAGTCCTCACTGCCACAGAGCCTTCTGTTACCAGCCGATCATCACGCAACAGCCTCTCTCCCTTAATCCTTTCTCTGTGGGGTCTGCAGTTTTCTCTCTCTATCCTTACTTAGCAGTTATCAACTCAAGCTCCTGCTGGAAAAGGAGCCTGGCTACATACACCAGATGCTCGGCCAAGCCTTGATCCTCAGTGCTCAAAGCCTAGCACTGCAAGTCCTTTGCATCATCTGATACTGAGAACAGCACAGCTGACAAGGGCCTGTGCCCCTTGGAAATTCTGCTAGCCCATTTAAGCATTTCCCAAAATATGTGCTGGGGAACACTGGTGCCATTGGATGCTCTTTGTGGGGGAAAAGAAAGATTTGACGTTTTTAAACATTGACAAAGTTTTGGGAGGATGAGGCAGGAGCATTGCTTGAGCCCAGGATTTCAAGACCAGACTGGGCAACATAGTGAGATCACCATATCTACAAAAACAATTAGTCGGGCGCGGTGGTGCATGTCTATAGCTCAACTACTTGGGAGGCTGAAGTGGGAAGATCCCTTGAACCCAGGAGTTCTAGGTTACAGTAAGAGTCACTGCATTCTAGCCTGGGTGACAGAGCAAGACCCTGTCTCTGAAAAAAATAAAGAATAAAAAAAAAAAATGGACAAAGCTGTGTGTGTGTGTGTGTGTGTGTGTGTGTGTGTGTGTGTGTGTGTGTGTATTTACTTATCAAATGTTCTAATGACCAATGCTGTAAAGAGAAATGTTCAGTATATCATCATTTAACATTTTCAAACAGATTCGATTACTAACCAAACTTTTTTGTTGTAGGTATCATACTTATAACAACCTGAACCTACTTTGGGATATGATTGACTAAAATTTGCAGGAGTTCTTTGAATCTGGTCTCTTGTTGGCGAGGCCCAGTCATTCAGTTCTGGTTGGGTCCTGACACCTCCATCCTGGTCTGGTGACATGACATAATTTCTTCCCACCAGCACTCCTGGCTGGGACCCCACGGGCTGTGCTATTCCTTGGCACACCATTCCCACAGTGATGGTGGCAGGAGACAATTAGATTGGGCCATGACAACATTCATTTTTCTCTGATACCTCATTCTGAGACCACAGTTCAGATCTGGCAACAAGAGTGAACACAGTTATGTGCAAACAGAGAATTCAACGCTGAACTGTGATTAATGTTTCAAATCAAACATTCTCAGGTTCAGGATGGGAGATGAGTTTCCAGGAATTAGGGCCTGTATTGAAACCCATCAGAGTCATAAAAATGCAGGATGGCCACAGGAGGCCTCCTGGAGCCTCAGACCTAGATGACAGGAAGAGAGCTAAATTTTAATATTTATTTTTGCTCTCAAAACAGCACCACCATACTTCCAAGGAAACAGAAATACTTGCTTGGTGTTACCTTGTAAATTCTCAAGACTCATCTGGTGATGAAGTTGAAGGAGCCAGTGGACCCTGGCATGATTAATTCTGGGTTTGAGGAGAGGGAGAGGGAGGGGAGGTCATCGTTTGTTGAGTACCTACTATGTGCCAGGCTGCACAGTGACTGCTCTGCATTCATGATCTTTTTTTAATTCTTCATAAAATCCAAAGAGGTAAACAGTATTTCTATTTTGCTGGAGAGAAAACCAAAATCCAGTAGGCTGAAGCCTTTTGATGAATGGATGCACTGGGATTTGAACCAAGGTCTGCCCAAAGCCATGCCCAGAAAGGAATTTTTCACTGGCATATTATGAGAACAGACAGACCTCTCAGATGTGGTTGGTTCTGTCTGCTGACTCTCCCTAGATGGGGTTGTCTGCTCCTTTCTATCTCCTGACAGACCCTCAGCTGTGAGTCCAAACCAAGGTAGACTATCCATCCTTTCATGGGTCCTGGGCTCTGATGGGAGAAGGTGAAGGTCTGAGAGGATACAAATAAACTGGATCCAGAGTGAAATCCCAGGGTTACCCAGATATCTCCAGGTTGGAGAAGCTGCTTTCAAACTGATCCTGGATGAGTTACTGGAGATCAGTACTCTAAGAAGATCAGTAGGCTGGCTTGTCCCCAGGAAACATCAACATTTTTGTTGTTTTTTGAGTATACAGTCATTCCAAGAAGTGGTGGTGGAGGGCTCACTGAATCAGAGGCCATAAGATCAGAGATCCTACTCCTGGCTTTGCCCCTTCCTAGAAGCATGACTCCTCTTCTCTCTCTGAGCCTCAATTTCCTCATCTGTAAACTGGGTTTAATAATGACTGCCCTGCCCACTTCACAGAGACAACGGACGGGTTTTCGATTAAACACAACCAGGAATTACTGAGCACTAACTATAAGCCAGGCCCCCTACCTGGTCTGAGGAGAGGGGCTCATAAAAGAGAATCCCGCAAGATCCCTGTCCTCAAGAGATTCATTTAGTGCAAAAAGGATGGATGACAATGGTAAGCAGTGGTTTACATTTCAATGGCGTCCTAGTGCCTTCTCATTCTTTGTTTCACTTAAAGCATATGATGGCTGTCTGAAGTAAGCAGAGCAAATATTCTTATTCTCATTTGACAGATAGAACAAACTAAGGTTGCAGAAAGTAAAGCGACTTGGTGGGCGATGATAATAGCATCTAAAGTCAGTCTCCACAATTCTTTTGCACAGGGTTTTCATATGTGTCGTGCCATCGAATCTTCAAAACATCCCTGTGTGATAAGACTTATTACTATTAGAACTGGATTATAGATGAGAAAGGAAACAGGGCCAGATTGTCAGTTCCTGGAGAGAAGAAACCAGACCATCTTCATCTATGTATTCTTAGCACTGAGCATGGCATGAAGTAATAAAAGTGGCTTGTAGCAGATGCTTTCGATGTCCTGCCCATATCGCCTTGGACTTAACCATTTTAGTGCATGCTGGCCCCATTTCCAACTATCAGCACGGGCATTTCTCTTTGGCCAGAAGTGCTGGAAGGTAAATGCTCCTTGGGAGTTGCCCTCCACCAAAGACCTGGGGGTACCTAAATACTCCCACTCCCTCCGTCTTCAGTTGGGATAACTCCGAGGTTCATGTTCCGCCTTGGCTCCGGGAGCTCCCGTGAGATTAAGTTCCAGTTGCCCGTGGAGCTGACTTGATTAATAATGTGCTTGTTGCTTACTTTCCTTCCCCTTCTCATTTCCCTACTTCTCTGTGTTTCCTGGTCTTGTCTCCCAAATAAACTACCTGTCCTTTTATCAGTCTGCTTCTAGGGAAGCCAGACTAAGACTGGGTTTAGTGATGGCTTATGGGTGAGTGAATGGACGAATGAGCAAATGACAGAACGTGTCTTATCTCCTGACCCCTAACAGGGGAGGGTGAAGGGAAGAGAGTCGGTTATGAGCCTTGATGTGTTTGTCTCATGAGAACCCAGGTGGGCTTGGAAAGGTGGATCTTACCTGCTGGTGCTGGTGTGAAGAAGCAGAGGAAAAACATGACAAACCTTGTGCCAAGATGGAAGTTAAGAGCATGGTTTCAGGGTAAGTAATTGATCTACAATGCTTAGATTCCTCTTCTGGCTGCCTCATCTTGGAACAAAACCCAAGTTCCTCACTTAGGCCTTGCCATTCTCTCTAACCCATCCCAGACTCTGGGGCTCCATCCTCTGTTCCCTGAAAACATGGACCTCAACTCTCCCTTGGGATATCTTTATTCATGCTGGCGCTTTGCCTGGAATGCTTTTTCTCCCCAGAGATTTTGTTTTTTTCCTGGCTCAATTTTTCTGCTTCCTTTGGGTTTCCACTTAAAAATGACCTTTTAGAGGCTGGTTTGCTGACCAATCAACTTAGTCACTCCCTATCACATCACCTTATTCTATTTTCATATAAAATTAGTATCTGCAGATTATTTATTATTATTATATTTATTATTATAATTAATTGTTCTCTCTCTAAAATATAGGCTCCAAGAGAGACATGGTAGGTCTTGTTGACAGATGCAGCTTTAGCGCTCAGAACAGGGTCTGGCACATAATAGATGCTCAATAAATATTTATTGAATGAATGAATGAAACTCTAAAAAGATAGCAATGGACAGAGGTGTGGAGGAGTTCTGGCGTGTTAGGCCCAGTGCTTTTGCTCCTTTTCATGCTCTAGCAAGTTTTTATTTGGACTATCTGTCTTGAAAGGGACCGTATGAGTTGGTGGCAGGTTATGGAAATGGCCTAAGATAACTCACTTAGAGGTGGTAGAGTCAGAACCCAAATCTCAAAGCCCATGAAGCCCATGATCTTACCTACCAATTACATGGCGCATCCTCTAGGGCTCATTTACTACCCCTGAAACAAGACCTTCTGACCATTTCTCCCAGGTTTCTACCATATCACAGAGATAGAAGCTATTATTCCTGTTGCTGTGATATTTAAAACTTTATTTATAAATGTTCCAATTTTATCTCTTGCCAACTTATGAACAAATATATAGGTTGGTCATACCAATAAATGTCTTGGGGTGGGGGGACATGCTACATATGGAGCAGTACTCTACCCTAAAGCTCCTAGACCCTGGTTTTTCAGTCTCAGCCCCATTGACATTTTTGAGTCAGATAATTCTTTGTGGTATGCATTTTGGAATGTTTAGGAGAATCCCTGGCCTCTATCCGCCAGATGTCAGTAGTCTCCCCCCCCAGTAATGACAACTGAAAATGTTTCCGGGCACTGCCAGTTGTCCCCTAGGGTATAAAACTGCCACCACTTAAGAACTACTGCCTTGAGATATAGGAGGGCAGGTGCTATGATTGCTTTGCTTATGATTGCATCCTCAGTGCTTGGTCCAAGTGCCCTGTAAATATTTGCAGGGTAAAAGAAGAACTAAATGAGTGGCTGAACCAAGGCAGTGTCTTTGGACTGAGCTTCCTAAATCCCCTGATCTTATCATCTCCCCACATCCTCTCTCTTTTCCCCATCACATCATCTGCCGACCTAACTGAGCAGTCAGAGTCAGCCTCTGGTTCAATGATTCCATCAGGCTTCCTATCAATAGTTTCTAGTAGGCAGCACCTCCTGACTTGGTCTGCCTCAGCTTTGAGCGTAGAATCTAGAAATCTCTAACTTCAACCCTAATGTGAAATCAGGAAAAAGGGCATGACAGTAGAGTATATGCAACAAATGGCCCTGCCCACTGGTAGGTCATTCACACTCCCTGGGATCCAATCCAAGATGCTGCAGCAAAGAAGGTTTCAGAGCTGCCACTCTCTCCATATCCGCCATCTCTCTCCACCTCACAGACACCAGTGGAGCCAGTCTCCATCAGGCAACATGACACTGTATAATGAAGCAACTGTACTCAAATCCCAAATAAGAAAATGGGAGGCTGCTATTAGACTTGAAGCTGCTCAAGTTCACTCAGCCTCTGCAATGAAAATATAAGCTGCATCTGAGCAGAGCCCTTCCTCACGTGGTATGGTAAATATCTTAATATCTCCAGATTTCGTCCTGCCTTCTAAATTGTGTGCATCACTTCTGACATTTACGAGTTATCTATGATGTCTGTGAGATTAAACCACCATGAAAACTCTCCATCTGCGCTCGTATCCCCCAGCCCCCACCCCGGGCTCCCAAGCTGAGCTAGAATCCCTGAGACTAGCTCAGCCCATATGGGTGAGACTGAGGCCAGCTGCAGACCTTTCAGGGTGCAATTCCCTCCTCATCTCTATTTGCATCGCACATGCTGAGGAATTTCACTTCAAGTCCTGGCTGAATGAACACCTTCTACATACCAGGGAATGTGGGAGAAGACAAAGAGGAATGCAGCTTGGCCCTACCCGCCAAGGGAAGGCTTTTACCTTTCATAAAACAGGTCCTATTTCCTGTGTGCCAAGTCCTGCCTAGGTGCCCAGTAACATGCCCACCCACCAATTCCTCGAAAGAAAACAGGCTGCCGGTTGGCACCCTTGTTTCCCAGTTGAGAAGCAAGTGGATTTTGAGTCACGTAGCTACTTAGGGGGATTTGACTCAGGCCAGTCTCCTTCCAAACCAGTGTCTTCTGGCTTTGGCCAGGAAGACAGGCATTGGTGTACTACAAGGCAGGATGAAAGAAATGCCAAACATAGGTATAAGCAATGTCCTGTGGGATGGCAGAGAAAGAGGGCATTAATTCACATGGAGGACTTAATGAGGGCAGGTTTGAAGAACGAAGATTTTGATTGGTGGAAAATGAGAAGTTTCCAGGGCTGGAGGGCAGTATATGCAACAGCACAGATGTGTGACCTTTCAGCTGAGCGAGGGGTCTGTGGAAAGAGTTGGCTAGTAGAGGGAAGAGGCTGAAGGTGGTGGTGTGGCTGTGGGTGGAACCGGCTTGTATACACTCAGGAGAGCCAGTTGCTCATCTTTCCTGACTCAGTGTTCAGTCATATCATTTTGGTAGTTTGAAGTCAGCCGTGGAAGGGGCATTTACACCATGGAAATGGGCGCTCAGGACTCCGTCCCTCCCCGAAAGCCGGTCATTATTTATTAAGTAGCACAAACTGAGTATCAGAGGACATTACCACCAAGGTGAATCCAGGGACCCAAGTCTTAAAACCAGCAGGTTAGTAATGCTGTTGATGAAGACAAGGGCTCCAGGAAGTTGAGGCTGGTGGCTAGAAATTCAGATTTGTAGTTGAGAAAACCAGAGATGACAGGTTCCTCCCTCACTCGCTTTTTTTTTCCCAGAAAAATGAAAATGCCCTACCTAAAGAGATGTAAACATCCCTTTAAATGAAAAAAAAAAAATCAAAGTGAAGATCTGACCTGCTGGGTTTTCTCATCAGGGAAATAGGCAGAGCAGGCAGCTCCTTCTATCTATTACCAATATTACATTATTCCAGACTCACTTCTTCAGAATTCTCTTACCATAGATCAGCACTTCGCCTCCTCCATTACCAGCTAATCCAAATGGACCTGGTGCTAACTTAATTTCCAGAATAATAAAAGCCTGATCTGTTTGCACAATTGGCTCTCGCATCTCTACAGCGTTTGCTGAATCTTTAAATTCCGTGAAGGTGTACCAGACCAGCAGACCCTCCTTTCCGGTGAAGACGGGTTCCAAGATCTCCCCAGTGCTCTTGGCTGCCTATATGAAATATAGTGAGCCAGCTACAGTGCTGGATGTTGATGTGCATTGTACCTTATCCCCACCGTAGCATGGAAAGGAGGATATTGTGACTTCCATTGTACAGAAGAGGAAAGAGAGTAATCTCAGAAAGGCTGAAAAACTTGCCCAAAGACATGCAGCTAGCAACAAGCACCAGAGCCAGGATGTGAAGCACTGTTTGTTTCTAAGGCTCATATTCTTTTAACTACATTTTTTAATTATTTGTGGTAGGCTGGATGGTAGGCTGAATAACATTCCAAAGATATCCACATCCTGATCTCTGGAACCTTTGAATATTACCTTATATGGCAAAAGGAACTTGGCAGGTGCCATTAAGTTAAGGTTTTTGAGATGAGGCGATGATCCTGGACTATCTGGGTGGGCCCAACGTAATCCCAAGGGTCCTCATAGGAGGAAGGCGGGAGAAGATCTGACTACAGAAGAGGAGAAAACAATGTGATAAGGGAGGCACAAAATGGAGTGATGAGGCCACAAGTCAAGGAATGCCAGCAGCCACCAGAAGCTGGGAGAGGCAAGGACTGGATTCTCCCCTGGAACATCCAGAAGGGACCAGCACTGCTGACACCTTGATATTAACCTTGCAAGACTCAGTTCAGACTTTTGGCCTTCAGAACTGGAAGGGAATACATTTTCTGTTGTTTTAAGCCTCTAAATTTGTGGTAATTTGATATAGCAGCAATAGGAAACTCATATGCTTTCCAAAGCAAGAGGAAGAGAAAGGAGTCAAGATGTCAGTGTGAGAAAGGACTGGGGTATAAGAATGTGTCACATGCTAGACAGGAAGGGGGTGAACATGAAAGTGCCCATGGCTCTCTCTAAGCATAGGAGGTCTGAGTAGGGGGCGATGCTCTCTCTCCCTTACCCACCTTCTCTTAGCCACAGGGACCTCAACTTAAACCAACACAACCTTTCATTAGGATAAGCATTTCTTTGCCCCCCTGATGGGAGGGAAGGAGACAACTGATTGACACAGACCCGCACAGACTCAGATGCTCAAGTTTGCCTCAGCTAGCTGTTTGCTCTGTGGTCTTGGATGAAGCATTTTATTTCTCTGAAGTGCTGAAGGTGCTGTGACTTCTCAGATCCAGCCCCCAGATTTTTATATCTATATGCTAAGCAAACTAATTGTATAAAAACAGTTTGGGTAGAATATTGAGGCCACCAAAAGAACATCCAAAACACACTCTGTGTAGATTATTTGCATTCATCTTTTACGCAAGCAGGGTCTTGAAGCTAATTTGTGGAGGCCTCTCAAGGCTGCAGGTTGGGTAACCATCTCTCAGGGAGAAACTCCAATGCACATTAATTTGGGAAGATTTCTCTGGCTGCCAGGGCCACAGGCTGGGCATAGTCTGGTCCTAGGAATTAAAAGTGGAAAAAAAAACTGCTTGGAAAGACCAGAAGCCAATTTTGGAAGCCTGCAAATTTGAAGGCTCTGAAGATGACCTTCCAGGAAGGAGAAGGACTGGCAGTTTGGTGATAGGTTCAGCATTCAATATGCTAAGTGTCTGAGTTCTAATGGACCTGTTGGAGTTCTAATGAACCTTCTAATGAAGCCATTGGAGGTTGGGTCTTGCAACAAGGGTGAGATCAGGCCTGGGAGTCAAGTTCAGTGGTTTATAGCGTGGCTCAACCAAAAAGACTACGAGCTAGGTTTCTGAAGGCCGAGGCCCTAGTTCAAGTCCTATTACTATCTTTTTTGGGGACTTTGAGTATCATAAGCTTTTTCAACTTTACCTTCCTGCTCTGCCAAATGGGTGAATGCTCAGAGCTCTCTGGAGCTGGAGAGCTCTCTTCCTGGCAGGTGACCGGGAGGGACGGGGGGGATGTCCTAGCTGCCAATCTCCCTGAGCTTTTGTTTAGTCAACTGGAATATGGGGTTACTCATCAGAAGGTTGATGAAAGGCTTAATGAGATAGGATATGCAGGTGATACAGGCCCTGGAATGCTGATTCTCCCTCTGCCCTGTGGGCATTCTCACACTTTGGGAAATTATAGAAGTGAGTGTGCTGCGCTATTCTTCCTAAAGGTGGCTGAGTCTATGCAGCAGGTGGCTCTTGACAGGAAAATGTGCACGTGTCCCCGAACGCACCCAGCTGCTGCTCTGCCAGGTTCAAGGCCAAATTCCTCTCCATCTCTCACCCCTAAAGTAAGCATAGTGTGCACAATGACTGGGATCTAAATGGCAAAAGCCTTGCTGTCCAAGCTCAGAAGCATCCCTGGCTCCCATCTGAGGTCTCTGCCAGCAGCTCTGAATACCCGACAATAAGTTAGAATGTCAGCATGATATGGGGTCAGGTGTACCTCCTGCTGACTCTACAGTCTCTTACTTGCACCCTTGGCTGGCTCCTCCCCATGAGGCACATCTCTCATAGGCACATAGCACAAGGCTGAGGCTGAGTTGCTGGCCTGAAGGTTGATTTTCCCATGACTGCGCCCTGCTGAGCTGATTTTTTTTTGGGGGGATGGGTGAATCTGCTCTTTCTTCTGTCCTCAAGGGCTGGCATGAGTTGTGTGAGAAGTGGGTAGTAGGTCAGGACTCTCAGACACCAGGCTCATAAATCTATCCCTTCATCCTTGGGTGGGTACTGGTTATGGTGCCTGGAAAGTCCATCACCATCAAATCTCAAAGCCTAAAGCAGGGCTCCTTAACCTTTAATGTGCATATCGGTTTCTTAGGGATACTGTCAAAATGCAGATTCAGATGTGATAGGTCTGGGTGGAATCGAAACTTGCATTTCTTCTTTTTTTTAGAAAGCAGAATTTATTGAGAGAACAGAAAAGCTCCCACAGTGGGAGGGGACCTGAAGGGGTTGCCTGAAACTTGCATTTCTAACAAGTTCCCAGGCGGTGTTGATGTTGCATCACCCTCAGAAACTGCAGGGCTCAAGAAGGAAAAAGGGAACTCAAACTGCATGTCTGCAGCCTGCCAGCTGCTGCAGGTGGGTGAGAGCGGCTACCTTCTTAATCCTTACAACAAACTCACAAGGAAAGGATTAGGATCCTAATTTCACAGACCAGCGAGCAGAAGCTCAGGTGCTACAGACACACAACTGGGGTCACATAGCTGGTGAAAGGAGGTAGGGACTGAGTCTGTGTGTCCGGCTCACGCACTCATTCTCTAAGATGTTTCCCTACAAATGAGGATGAAGCTCTGTCACAACTCACAAATGAGGAAATACACCTAGTAAGTAAACATATGGAAGATGCTTGGTCTCATTCTTCATCCAAAGTGAAAAGCAAAACAGTGAGAAATTATTTCTCACCAGTCAAAATAGAACAGATATTTTAAAAGGATGACTGCATGTGGGAAAAGGTGTGGTAAAATGAGAACTCTCATATGATTCTGGGGGTTGGTAAACTGAGGTAACTGATTGGAAAACAGATGGCACTTATCAAGAGCCTTAATGTTTCTACCCTTTGACTCAGTAACTTTGCTTCTGGGAATCTATCCCAAAAAAGCCTTGAAATTGTGTATTACAGCACAATTCAGGATAAAGAAATAGTAGAAACAATTTAAACATCTCACAGTAGAGGAGGAATGAGATGTAATTTATGGAACATCCACACAATGGAATTTTGTGTCATTGAATGATGTGAATATAATACCATGAAAATGCTAATGTTATAAGGGAAAAAAGTGGTTTGCAAAATGATACATGAGAATAATCTCAAACTGATACTTAAAAAGCCCTAAAACTTTAAGCCTAGACAGAGAAAAAAAAAACTAAAAGAAGTTAAACCAATATATTAGTGGCTAGGTTGGGGTTGTGGGATTATGAATGATTTTTTTATATAGTGTCCCAAATATTTTTTTATATACATGCGACTTTTACAGTGGTTTTAAAACAACGTCCTTTCAAATAATCTTAGGTCGATAGCAATTAATCCAATGACCTAAAAGTCAAAGATATACTAAAGTTCTATAAATTAATTCTATTTTCTCATGAACTCACATGAAAATTTCAGACACGTGACCTTTACTTCTGATTGACTACTGGCTAACAGTAGCTTCAGTTTCTTTGTCCTCAGCTTCTATGGCTAAATACATCATTATGTCTAAGCAAAAACTCTGTCATCAATCATTTCATCCAACAGTCTCTGCTCTGTGGATGCTGAGGTGAAAGACAGTCTGCAAGTGGCCTATGGTTGGGAAGTGGAGAGAAGCCAACCAATTCCTGCTGTCTGGAGTGAACAGACAAGCATGGAGCTGGGAAGCATGGGGTGTGCTGAAGAGGACGTAGATGAGATGTCCTAAATGATGAGAAAGTGTCAGGCAAGGAAGGGACAGGAAGGCACTTCAAGAAACTTTTGCAAAGACTTAAAGGGAAGACCGAGAGCATGGTGGATTCAAAGAGCCACCCCAAAGTGTGGTCTGGCATAAAGGTGGTTTGCTTGGGGAAGGGAAGAGATGAGTTGGGAGTGGCTGAGATCATCAGGGACTGTAGATGACATGCTGTGGGGTTTAGATTTTATTTGGAAGAGGTTGGGGAGCCCCAAAAGGGTTTTAAAGAGGAAAGAATAATGATTGGACCAATAAGGTGAGACATTGGGTGGTTCAAGTGAGAGCGTGGGTAAGGGTGGTGAGAACTGGTCAGGGGTTGTTTCAATGACAGAGGTGAGACACAATGAGAGGATGGCAGGGGAGACGGGGAGAGCTGGGTAGATAGGAGGGAGATCTTGGTGGTAAATCGGTAGCTACATGCCTTTCAGATTAATTGAATGTGGAGGGTTTTGTCTTTCCCATAGACTTTTGGGTTTCTGGCATGGGTAACTGGGTTGACTGTCAGAATATTTTTAACTGTTAATTTATGAATTTTCACAGGCTCAAATGTCAGGGTTAATTAAAAGGTAACTTGACTGAACAAAATATAATTTAGACACAACCTTTCAGGAACATATACATAATGTAAGTGCATCCACCGACCAGAGAACTGTTATCTTATCCATGAGCACTGGTGAGAAAGAGGAAGCCAACTCCTGGAGCTTCTGGAAGTCCCTCGGCTAGCACTTAGTGGCTTTGCATGGGAGAGAACAAAGTCAAGACTTTGACTGGGCTTCATGAGAGCCCCTGCTCTTGGGAAGCAGAAGGCACTCTTTCCCGAAGGCATTTCCTTTTGGCAGAGAGCCACCCCAAATACACTTGTGATACGTAGGGTGGGAAACGGGAGGGCTAGAAAAGTCCAGTGGTTTCCAGAAAGCTCTCAGGTATGTAAGGCTGGGCGTTCTGCAGGCCTTCACTGAAAGAGTGAAAGGGAATCATGACATTGAGATTTGCTTTTGTATATTTGTGAACTGTACACAAAAACATCCAATTTACAGATGAGGCTCAGTGTATTGGAGAGTCTATTTCCCATCTTGACTCTTGTTATGGCTGAACCAGACCAGAGCCAGAGCTCTGAACATCTTTAAACATCCTGTGTCCACCACTTCCCCAGAGCAACTTGCAAACCAATGAAAGGAATCAACAGCATGGTGTTGTAGAAAGAGTCCAGATGCTAACTCCAGACAGAGCTAGGTCTTTACCCAGGCTTCCCCTGTTCCTGGTGACCCTGGGCTTGTCCTCTAAGAACCTCACATTTCTCCTCTGTAAATCAGGGTTAACGGCATTGCTTTGTAGGCTTGTTATGGTTTAAATGAGATAAAGCAGGTGAAGTGCCCAGCACGTGGCAGGTACTCCATGCCTATTACTTCTTTTTCTTCTCCCTGAAGAGGCTTTTAGAGCAGCGTGGCTCTCCCCCTGGCTCAAGGGCGTGTTGAATAGCAGCTTCCCCTCTGGGTCTTGAGAAAGGGGACCTGAGGAGACAGGTCTGGCTCTGTCTGGCATTATACACTGCACAGAATCCCTTTTGGGGTAGCCCAGCCCTGTGCTATTTCTGTATAGTAGTATGATAATTTCTGCAGCAAAATCTCCCGTAATGGTAAAGACAGAGTCTTCTTTGCTATGTAATGCAATTCATGCTTCTAAATGTTTTTTATTTAACATAAATTGGCCATGCTGTTGACTCTGGCGCAGAACCATAGGCTGTGGTCTCCGTCTGCCCCTCTGTAGTGCAACGGCTGTATTGGAGTGAAACTCACATCCCATCCCTAGAAATCCAGGAGCCTGGCTGGGACTTGGCTGAAAGTGGCTTCCTGAGGCTGCGGGCCTCACAGGTTTGAGGTACCCAGAGCTTACTTTCTCAAGCTACTTCGTACCCTTGGAAAAGTCACCTGACCACTCAACTCAGCTTAGAGCCCGTGTTCTATTCATCTGTGCATTCTCAAGTCCAGTCAGTCCTGGCACAGTGGGGCTCAAAGTCTTTGGGTGAACGAATCTCTGCTTCACTTTCCTCAAAGTGGGTAATAACTCCTACCTTGAAGGATTGTAACAGAGATACAGAATAGAATATGTCACGCACGATGCCTGGTACACAGTAGATAAAGCTTCATATGTGGGTGCTTACCTTATTATTATTATTATTAGTGGAGCATTGCTGAGAACGTGCATAACTCTGTCCTCCCTGTGGTGTATGACAGTATGCCTCACACACAGTAGGTGTGCGGTCAATGACATTGGATTTTAAAATCCACTGGATTTAAGACTCATTTTCCTGTTTGCCCCAGCAGGGACTGTAAATCCGATCAGGTTGCTCAGGGCATCTCTCCTCCCTCCCCCTCTCTCCACTCCCCTCTCCTCCCTTGCTCACTTTTTCAGGGGACACAGTGATAACAGGGGGCTACTGTATTTGATGACTCAATATCTGCCATGCGTGTTTTCCAACCCCGCCCGGGTAAGGAAGAACCAAACTGGGCCCAGAGAATTATTTTAGGTATTTTTTCCAGCTATTCTAATCTCTAACATTTTGCCGTGGGTGGTTAGAGCTGGTGATTTTCCTTTCTTTTGTGCAAATGAGACCAGAATAAACAGCACAGGGTGAGTCACTTCAGATTCTTAGCGCTTCAATTACTTAAAAACTCAAGGGCCTGGTAAAGCTTAGAATGTCACCTTCTCCAGAACAGCCATGAGCAGATGGGAAATGTTCCATGTTCTAAGTAGTCGATGGCTTCCCGGCACAGGAAATCTGCTACTAGCTAGCTACTAACGCACGGAGTGAAGAGGCAGAGAGGTAAACCGGCATTTAGAAGGCAGCCCCTCAATGCCAAGTACTCTACACACACACACATTAGTTCACACCTTACTTCACTTAATCTTCTCAATGACCTTATGAAGTAATATACTTAATGCCTGTGAGGTAATAAATAACAGTCCCCACGTAGATTTCTTGCTTCCATGGTGTTAGGCCCACTCTCGGCATGTTATATTCATTATCTCCTTGAATCCTTCCAACAATTCTATGACAGAGTCATTGCTGTCTCTGCTTTGTAGATGAGAAAACAGCAGAGGGGGGAAAGAAAAATTGAACTGGAGTCCTTCTGCCTAGAAAGTCCATAGTCTTAACCCTCTGCATTTCCCAAACTGTGTTCTGAGGAACTCTGGGATCTCTTGAGATGATAATGGGTATTATCAGGGAGAGAGAAAAAGGTTCTGTAGTTCAAATGGTTTGGGGATTTTGCTTGTACAAAATCCCCCCGCCAGAGTGGGCCCGCATGTTCCTTATTAAAGGTACTGAAGGGTCCTGGACTAAAGAAATGTATTGATTCTGTCTAGCCTAATCTTTTTTCTACTGTGCTTGATCACAAGCTCTTCATTCATTCACCGGTTCATTCACTCCTAGGATGTTCATCTCCTTCTCATAGTCGCCTGGGCTCTGTGGAGGAGGGTTATAGACATGCTACACTGTTTCCTGTAGAGGTCCCACAGAAAGTGCAAATGTACCCCAGCGATCTCACTTGGGTCAGCTCTCCGGGGGAAAATGCCCAATCCAGAAAAATTAGAATTTAAAATATTACTGTCATGAATAAAAGAACACAATTTTCTTGAATACACAGCGAATAACAGCCCTGCTTAGGTGTCATATGGCACTTTTAGTGGAAGAGGCACTAAGAGATCCTCTAGTCTGACCCTGGAATACAAGCCAGAGGGCCCCTGGCCTCCAGCTGATCTTTCAGCCTCTGCTTACATGCCTCCAGGGAGAGGGAGCTTGATAGTGAACAGGAGCTCACTATGTATCCTGTTCTACACACAAAACAGCTGTTAGAAAGTCCTTCCTTCCATTGACATGAAATATGCTTTCCAGCAGTTCTTGTACTGTGGGCCCTGTTGCCTCTGAGAGCTATAAAAAAGTGTGAAGGCCTCTGTCACTTTCCCTAGAGTCTCCTGTTCACCAGGCTAAACATCCCCACTTCCTCAATGACATTGTTTCCAGCCCCTTGGGAGAAACAGATATACTTGGAAAGGACAAGGGCCCCGAGGCTTTTGGGTCCAAACCCTGCAACTTCTAACTAGCATCTGTGTGACCTTGAGCAATTTACTTAATTTCTCTAGGTTTCAGTTTCTCTAACTATCCTCAAAAAATTCTACCGGGTAGAATTTTGAGGATTAAATAAGATAATGTGTGCAAAGCATCCAACACAATTCCTGGCACCAGGTAGGTGATCAATATATATTACTGATCTTACCTCTCCAATGTATCCACCTTTCTAGTCTGTCTCTGCCTGTCTGACATGCTCAAGCTTGATACTATACCCCTGTATAATGCTTTAAGATTTCCAGGTGGAGTCAGACCCCTAGGTAGAGAGTGGGTTCAATTCTCTCATTCTAGAAACTAGTTCTAAGTCTGGTTCTTCTGTAAACCCAGATGTGATCTCAGCCAGGTCACTTCCATTCTCTAGGTCTCCATTTCCTATATCTGAGGTCTGACTCTGCCATTCTGTTCATAAATATTCAAACGCCCTTCCATATTACATAAAAGGCCAGCAAATGATCTGGCTTTCAGAAATGAGAACAAAAATCATTTCTTATCACCAAAATAAGAGGTACAATCCTTAGGGATTAAAGACCAGTATGACTGTTCTTTTTCTGACTTGACCATTTAAATTTATCTTCGTTTGATCTGAAAATAATGAGAAATCTGGCTAATGAGACTTTGAGTAATAATTTTAGGTTTCTAGATTCTGCTACTACCGAGCACTGGAAAAAAAAAGTTTTTTGAGATGCTTACTTTAAAGAGGTCCCAATAAAATGAATTCACTTCTTTTAGTGAATTCACTTCTTTTTTGTAAAAGAACCATAATGTGCATAATGAAGAGTTTACTGTTTGGGGTTTTTTTTTTTGGACCAAAGAATTTGTTTTCTGCTTTAAAATGCAGGCATTAAAAAATTTTAAAAATGCAGATATACAGGAAAATCATAAGATTTTTTTTTCCTGAAAGTTCAGCATAAAGATAATTATTTAGAATTTATATTTTATTTCTTCATGAAAACAAAGTTACAAATGATGATCAGATTCCCAGGCTAGCCCTATAGATGCCTACATAAGCAATCCACATTAATTGATCATTTACACATCCCCTTTGAATGATTTATGTTTTCTTATTTCACTTTTTTCTCTGATCCTCCCATTGCTTAGCAGGAGAGGGGGACTCTATTTTGAGTTGAGTGTGTTTTGGCTGGGTGCTGTCCCGGAAACGTAACTATTCTCTAGCATAGGTGAATTCTCTATAGTGCAGAAAAGAGAGTATGGTGGCTTAAGAACATGTGGGATGCTCTGTGTAGTTAAAGAGCAACATGGTCACCGGGGAGTTCTTGTGCCTCTAGTCACAACTCATCACTTACTCTCCACCCCAGCAACAGTTAAGCAATGAAACTAATGAATAGATAAATAAAATATAATATATCTATACAGCGGAATATCATTCAACGATAAAAAGGCATGAAGTACTGACCCATGCTACAACATGGATGAACCTTGAAAATGTTACACTAAGCAAAAGAAGCCAGACATAAAAAGTCATATGTTGTATGATTCCACTTATAGGAACTGTCCAGAAGAGGCAAATTCATAGAGATAGTTAGTATATTAGTGGTTGCTTGGGACTGGGGAGAATGGGGAGTGACATGTGTATGGAGTGTTCTAAAATTCCGTTATGGTGATAGCTGCATGACCCTGTGTATAGTACTAAAAAACACTGAACTGTACACCTTAAATGGGCAAATTGTTTGGCATGCAAATTATATCTCAATAAAGCTGTTTCTTAAAAACAGAATAAAGCAAAGCAATGGAGGGAATATTTCTCTCTTTCTTGTGCTCTGAAGAGATCCTTCTCCACTCCCCTGGCTTAATACTGGTCTGCTGTTCACATACATATATGAGAAAATTTGTAGCATAGAGATTTGTAATTTAGGCAATACTTCTCTATGTCTCCTAACAGAGAACACCTTGTGCAAAATATTATCCAATAAAGCTACAGTCTAGCAGTATTCAATCAATCATTCATTCAATCATTTCTGCAACAAACTTCTCCTGATCACCTATTCTGCAATAGGTAGTGATCCAGATTCACAAAAGAGAATCAGACTCTAACCAGGGAGATAGGTTCTCACTAGGTATCTGGTTCACACCAGAGAGTCAGGTTCATACTAGGGAACCAGATTCTAACCAGGGAGCCAGTTTCTTACCAGGGAGACAGGCTTTCACTAGGGAATCTGGTTCACACCAGGGAGCTAGGTTCACACCAGAGTCAGGTTCATACTAGGGAACCAGATTCTAACCAGTGAGCCAGTTTCTTACCAGAGAGACAGGTTTTCACTAGGAAATCTGGTTCACACCAGGGAGCTAGGTTCACACGAGAGAGTCAGGTTCTCACCAGGGAGCCAGTTTTTCACCAGGGAGCCAAATTTTCACTAGGGAATCAGGTTCATACCAGAAAGCTGGGTCCACACAGAGAATTAGATTCTAACCAAGGGAACCAAGTTTTCACTAGGGAATCAGGTTCACACCAAGGAGCCAGGTTCGCACTAAGGAAGTAGATTCTAACCTGAAAGTGAGGTTCTCACTAGGGAATCAAGTCCACACTAGGGAGCCAAATTCACATCAGAGAACCAGGTTTATAGTAGGAAATCAGATTCTCATCAGGGAGACACATTCAGAAAAAAATGCTTTGATGTACTAAAAGCCCTAATTAGCCCTATTTTTGATCCTAACCTGCATCTCACAGAACAAAGCCAAAACACACAGTCATTCTTTTCCCCTTTTCTAAGGTCTGTACTTTAATGGCATATTTTTTTTAAGGGAGAAAGTAAACAAACATCCAAACATTTGAGGCTATCAACTAAATTAATTAGTATTTGCTATGAAAAGATTTCCAGCATGGCTTCAAAGAGATGCATTTAAATGTCTGTCTGGTGCACTTAAATGTTTCTTACAGAATATTTAGTATCAGACAGGAGAGCTTTGAGACAAAGAAGTCTAGAACGGAAGTGTTCAAGGCAACTGCCATAAGGTCTCTCTCAGAAGTGCAGTGGCAGTGTTCCAGAGAAGACAATGTAAGTGAAATTCAGCACCCCAGGAAAGGGTCCTCTGTGTTGAATGCTGTGTTAGGACTGAGGTGGGGCTGGGGTCAGATGGACCAGACTCTGCCTTGGAGGGACAGAGTTTGCTGGGAAGAAGATAAGTCGAGGGGCCAAGAAGTTCTGATCATAGACACCTGATTTTTGTATACGACATTAGAAAGAATAAGGATCTGCAGGCACCTCTGTTAGATCTTTTCAAGGATTTTACTAAAAGACCAGCTTGTGGGAGAAAGCTCCTGTTGTGGATTCCATGAGGTTTGGACACATCGTCTCATAATGGAAAGCAACTTCAAATGCAAGCCAGGAACATGGGGTCAGGTGTTGTGCATGTAAGCTTGGCAAATCCTATCATAAAACCAATGGGGTTATGCTGGAATTGGCGTTCTCCCTCTGTTTTGTGTTAATTATTATGCACTTGCTTTCTGGGTCTTGAATTATTCATGAGGCCAGATATAAAATATGATGATGACTGGTAATCTCCAGCTGTGACACCTGAATATGCAGTGATACCACATCTGCTTCCGGGAAACTGGGCTAAGGAATTAATGGTTCTTGGGGCTTTAGGGAAGCAGCAGTGGCAGGGAGGGGAGGAAAGAGGTAAGAGAAGTGAGGTCAACAGGAAAAAGGTAAAATGATGTTGCTCTCAGAGAAGGTGGAAGTGTGTCAATCAACAAATGGACTAAAACATGGGGATCAAGAGAATGAACCAACTAGAAAGAAGAATCGAATAAACATCAAATGAATGAATGAATGTGTCTTAAAACATCCACATGTGAAGGGAAGAGGGAAAGGACTGGCCTTTGATGGGTGCCTCTTTTGATTCACTTTATTGATTGATCATTGCTATTCAATGAGGCAAGGAGGAAATGGACACATACCTTGTTTCATTTAATCCTCATGACCTTCTGATACGGGTGTCTATATCACTGCTTCAGAGTTGGAAGCTGGGGCTGTAGGACAGGCCTGCAGTTGCTCAGCTAGTAGTGAGGACTTCAGAT
Source organism: Carlito syrichta (assembly GCF_000164805.1). Taxonomy (NCBI): domain Eukaryota; kingdom Metazoa; phylum Chordata; class Mammalia; order Primates; family Tarsiidae; genus Carlito; species Carlito syrichta. Next base: position 141,278 of record NW_007231978.1, read on the forward strand.
CACGTTGCCTCATACCCACTGGCCAGACACGACTTCAGGGATAGGTAGGCAAAGCTAGGAGAGTACTGTTGGGACTGGGGGAGTGCTCTAATGCCTTCCTCCCTGCGGGGAGGAACAACTCTGCAGGGAACCCTGTCAGACTGAGTGCCCAGCCCCTTGGCCAGAGCCTGATGGGAAACTGACAGCCTCCTCTGGACTCTCCATCTACCTCCATCTCGGCTGCTCTTTGGGAGACCTGGCATAGAAAAGATGTGTGAACAGGTTAGTCTTTTGTGGAGGGTCGCTTGGCACTCTATTGAAATGAGAGATGCTTGACACCTTTGACTCAGCAATCTTAGAGAAATACTTGCATATGAACAAAACCAGACATGTACTATGGTAATGTTTTTATAGCAAGAAATCGAAAACAACCGAGTACATCAACAGGGGATGGTTAAGTACAGAACTCCGTACAGAGAGGCAGGATACTGATCCCAGCTCTGCCACTGTCTGTATGACATGAGTAAATTACTAACGTTCTTAGCCTCAGTTTTCTCATCTGTAAAATGGGGGATAATGATAGTATCTCCCTCTTAGGGTTATTGCAAGGATTGATACATGCAAAATGCTTGGAACAGTACCTGGCATCTAGTCAGAAATTAGTAAATGTTAGTAATTAACAATGTTCCCTACATATGAAATCATTAATAAGAATAAGCCATCTGAGACTTAGGATTTGCCCTCGGGCCAGGTGGCTATCAAGTCAGTTCTGTTCCCAAAGGGCAGCTGACTCTGTGAAGGTTAGAGGCTGAGTCTGTGCCCTAATGCTACAAAGTGAGAGGGTTGCCAATCCAGTACAGCTCTGAGCAGCCAGCCAAGGCTTGGGACGGAGTCAAACTGCGCAGCCAACCTTCCCTGCCGCCTGGGGCTGTGGTAACACTGACCACAATCTTTGGTCTCAGCTACCAGCAGTCAGGACAGGTGAGGAGGTATTGGGATTTGTGTTCCCTGATGCTGGAGGGGACTAGGGAAAAGACATGTCCTTAGTCCAGTCATCTTTCTACCATCATCACATCAGACTTTTCCTTTCCTCTCTAATATTTTTATTCATTTATCAAGAATTCATAGAAATCCCACATTGTAAGCAGCATTATAAGGATTCTAGGCATACAGGGACAAAGAGGACTCCCATCTTTTAAGGAGCTTGTATTCTAGTGAGAGATACAAGCAAGTAAATTAACAATTACAGGGAAATTATGAGCTTCATACAACAAGGACTTTATCTGGCTTATTATTGGCTTCCAACTTTAGAAAATTACCTAGTAAGTAATACACTTAGACTAATATTTATGGGGTAGATATGCACGACAACACAATCTGTACAAGGTACAGAGGTAGTACATACCAACTCTGTGGAGCCATGAAAGTCTTAGATAGAAAGTGATGCATGAACAGGGTATTGAAGGATGAATAGGAGTTTGCCAGGTTAACACAGCATGTGGTTTAAGACATCTATAACATCACTAAAATTATAATTTTGAGAACACAGAAAATCAGTATGGTGCATATTTAACATCAATGAAGGCAGAAGCAGGTAGGGCAAAAAGGTTGCGAATATCTCTCCTCTCCTTGAACCCAAGTCATGCTGATAATTTTCTTCATTTCCTTCATAAGCCTTTTCCCAATTATACATAATCCGTTTATCTGTTTATGTATTGTCTGGATTCTTGTCTCTTCGGCTCTTGGAACTGTGTCTGATTCATAGTTAGTGCCCAATGAGTGCTTACTGGGTAAATTCATAAATGTGGGAAGAGGAAAAAGGGGAAGAGTGGACACTAAACACCCAGAGTGGGGGGCTCCCTCCCTGTCTGGGTTGGTCGGGGGCAGTGCCAACCAACAGAAACACAAAGAGAGCCTCATGTGTAACTTCAAACTTCCTAGTAGCCATCCTTAAGAGAATGAAAATAAATAGATGAAATTAATTAATTCATACCTTGTTTTACTTTACCCATCACAAAATAGTAGGACTTCAACATGTAATCCACATGAAAATTTTTTTTTCTAACGAAGTCTTTGAAAATCAGTGAGTGTTTTACATGTAGAGAACGTCTGAGTTCTGAGTAGCTACATTTCAAGTGCTCGGCAGACACATCTGGTCAGTGGTTGTCATATTGAACAGTGAAGCCTGAGGCGTCCACTCTGTTGTGCACCGTAGACTGTTGAGGGGTGGGGAGGGCAGGCCAGGGCCCGGCACAGACCTTGTCACCATGGCTGGAAGGTTTCTGGAGAGATGTCGCATGAAATGGGAATAGGGTCTTTTAAAATCATGTAACTTACCCTTTTGCTCCCTCTCCACGTGGTCACCCTGGCATGCCATCTCCCCTTGTTCCTGGTATATTGTCAGCATTCCCAGGCCCATCCTACCCTTATCCCCAGTCTCCCTCTCCTTATTGCTCAGTCTCTTCAGTGCTTTTCCCTCCAGCTCAGTGGAGAGTTTAGCAATTTCCACAGCACATTTGCATTGATTGAGTGTGACAATGAGACCCAGTTCTCTTGACCATTTTAAATGTCTGGACAAATGGGAGTGAGGATCTGGGCTGACTGTGAAGCCAGGGACACCTGGATGCTCTTGAGCTCATTCAAGCATTTTTTTTCAAAGCATCCCTGCCCTCCAGACCACGCGGTTACGGAGCACCCAGGAACAGGTGGGGAGTACCGTGGGCCACGGTACAGTCAGGCAGTGTTCTAAGGGCTTTGCATATATGACTTTGTAGAAGTCACATTACAACCCAATTTGACAGGTGTTTTTATTGATTTTTCCTTTATCATTTTATAGGTACAGAAACCAGAGCACAAAAGGATTAGGTAATTTGCCTAAAGATTCAGTTAGTAAGAGGCCAACTCAGGATTGAAGGCCAGATCTGGGTAAGGCATGTCTGTGCCCTTACCTGCTGGGCTCTAGGAAAGTTGCATATACAATGCTCTGGGAGCTAGGAGGAGTCAGAGGTTGCTTCTCACTGGTGAAGGAGAGAAGGGAGAGGGTGAGACCTAGTAGGGAGGCGGGGACTTTGAATAGGGACTTGAAGGTGCAACGGGCTTGAACTTACAGAGATGACAGGGACAGTATTCCCCATATGAGGTCCTTGCTTTTCTCCTCTGAGACACTCTTGGCGTTGTTGGCACTTGTATAGACCAGAAATCCCTCTATGCCTCCCTATTACCTGGATATCACTTCGGAGTTTAAGGAGAGTGAGAGCTTAATGGGTATGGGGTCTCCTTTGGGGGTGATGAAAATGTTCTGCAACTAGATAGTGGTAATGACTGAAGAACATCGTGAATGTACTAAGAGCCATTGAATTGAACATTTTTTTTTTTTGAACACTTTAAAAAGGTTAAAATGCTGTATTTCATGGTATGTAAACGTTTTCTTGAAAATAGAGGGGAGGCAGGGAAGATGCAACTTTCTCCAGGAAGAAGGTGGGAAGCAACAAGCAATGCTCATTAGAAGAGAAAACTGCAGATCTTTCCAGGGAGGCAGACACATCTGCACGAGTGTGTGTCACACTCATGTGAGTGTGTAATAACCATGTGGTGTTTGAACCATTTCCTTGGGTATGTGACATCCATGAGAAGTATGATAGCCACGTGATATTTCAGATGGTATTTATCCCACACACGTGAGTGTGTAACACCCACCATCCCAAATAGGGCTCAGATCTGAACACCACCAACAGATGAGAGTAATTATGCATCACCTGGAAGAGAGCATAGGTGACAACTCAGCCAGGCTGCATCACATGTGAATGAGCTGGAGTCATATGTTTCCATCAGCTCTCTGCCAGTTGCAATCTACATCCTCCTAGGATAAATCTATCCAGGACAAAGACAAGGTCTGTCTGGTCCCTCAGCTCATTCCATGCCCCCTCATACCTTTATCCTTCTAGGAGAAAATAAGGACATACAGGTGATACACCTGCATCCCATGTTTCTCCTTATCCTCCAGGAGCTGGATTTCAGATATAGTGAGGCAGAATCGAAGAGACTTGCATGGGGACCCTGATCTTAGGTTGGAGAAGAAAAAGATACCCAGATTCACTCAGCAAGTTGGGGTGGGGTGGGAAGACTTGTCCAGAGGAGAGGTCACTCAAGTGGCAGGAACAACCGGTCATGTTATTTGCCTTGAGACTGAAAATACAAGAATATGAGGGACTGTTTGCAGCGGGGAGGTTTGGGAAAATCATCTAGCTTGGTATGAGGTATACAAATCAAGAGGGAACTTGTGTTGTGTAAAGAGATTGGAAAGATGGGGAAGAAAGAAGAATAAACATGAAACAGAGTCCACGAGGTCTCATGGAAATTACAAATAGTGTTTTTTGGCTTATCCAGCGTTCATTCATTCAATCAATCATTTGTGTGTTTATTCAACAAACACTGCTGTGCCAGACATGAGGAATGTGGTCAGAGTATGGAATAGGTAGAATCCTGAGGGCCAAGTGTTCTGGCCCAGGTCTGCATGGGTTACACTCGGGGCACAGAGGAGGGGAAGCATTTCCAGTCATGGAGGAAGCTCTCGGGCAAGATGTAGGGAAAAGAAAATGCCTGAGTGGGACCTTGAAAGGCAGGTGTGTTTCTCCATGCAGAAGGGAGAGGGAAGCTACAGTGTGAAGGGCATTCCGGGAGGGGAACAGGGTGAGTAGAGACATGGAGATGTGAAATAGCATGGCTCATTTTGGGAATTGAAGTACGGCCGGAGCGTGGGACGTGCAGGAGACAATAAATAGATGTCTTCTTGTTGCTGGTCTAGCTGGCTGACCTTGGAGCAAGCTGTTTTCCTGGTTTTGAAAATGTCTCCATCTGTACAATGAGGGGATCAGATCAGATGTTTCTCAGGAGACTTTCCAGCCTGGCTGATCCTGGAGGGAATGAATTCCCCATCACCCAAGATATTCAAGCAGAGAGTAGGCAACCACTAAGTGGGCATTTGGACCAGATGACCTTGAAGGTCCTTTCTGGTCCTGAGCTGCCCTGATTCTGAGATTTAGGAGCCCAGATGGGGCCTGTGGGACTGCGCCAGGCAGCCAAGGAGGGTCACACAGGACATCTGTTCCCTCCCCTGCATCCCAGGTGGGACCCCTGCTGTTTCGTGAAAGTCTGATACACACACACACACACACACACACACACACACACACACACACACACACACACACACCACACAAGCTGGCCTTTGAATGTCCCATTTCTGGAGTGAAGCACAGGACTACTCTTCACTCTGCCTAATAAATGGTCAGAAGCCCCCACGGTGGGGGGACTGGCCCCTCTAAAATGACATAAGCCAGCTGTGGGCTCCAGCTTCGGCTACATTCACTCGATACGTGTCTATGTATTGGAGCTTCTGCTATGCTGGGCTCAAAGGCTGCTCTGGAGAGACTATCCCTCTTTGGTGGAAACCAGCCCAGTTATTAACTATCCAGGAGAAAGGTAAGGTGACACAGTGCCCTGCCCACTAGTCCAGAGGTCACATGTACTGTTCTTTTCATCCTGTGGCCACTGCCCACCCTAGTGGTAGAACCTAAGGCCAGTGGTGTAAAGGCAGAGTGGGGGTATGGATTTGAGGCCTGGGCTTCCAGCCCAGCTCTGCCACTTGCTTGGCTAAGTGATCTGGGAGAAACCATGTCCTCTCTATAAGTCTCTGCTTTCCCTGCTGTAAAATGGGGATATTATGAATATATGTAGCAAACAATGAGGATCAATATTGTGCAAACTCTCACACACAGTGTGGATGTTCAGGTTAATGCTGAGGTCCTCTCCTTCCGGGTGATATGCAATGAAAATATGTTCAAAGGAGATGAAGGTGGTTTCTGTTTATGAGTCTTCTAAAAATTAGTGATTTGTGAATTACTTTGCAGAAATATATTTCTTGCTTAAGCCACAGAAGAGATTTATGCCAAGTTCTGTGCGAATTTACTTGTTTCTTGCATAGCTCAATTTGTAGATGGCCATCCTTCTATACTCCAGGGAATTGCAGAACCAAAGAAGTTGGCTTTGGAATAACCCAGTGGGTAGCTCAGGCTAGTTTTCTGGATGACCATCAATGTTCCTCCCACAACCAGTCATGGAAGCAATAAGTATGTTGGCGAAGTCTTTAGGGTCAGTTAGGCCTACGGTCTCATTCCAGCTCCGCCATTTACTTGCTGTGTGACTTTGAGCAATCCCATTGTCTAAGACTCGATTCCCTCATCTGCAGAATGGGAAGTAATATTGTCAACCTTATGGCGTTGTGAAGATTAACAATGATGCTGTAAAGCATCTAGTACTTATAAAGAATAAGCCAGCCGGGCTCGGTGGCTCAGCCTGTAATCCCTCGCCTTTGGGAGGCTGAGGTGAGTGGATTGCCTGAGCCCTCGGGTTCGAGACCCGCCTGGGCAGTGAGACCTCATCTCTACAATAAATCAAAAAATCAGCCGGGCGTGGTAGCGCATGCTTGTAATTCTGGCTACTTGGAAGGCTGAGGTGGAAGGATCGCCGGAGCCCAGCAGGTCGAGGCTGCAGTGGCCGGGAGCAGCCACTGCACTCCAGTCTGGGCGAGAGTGAGACTCCAACTCAAAAAAAAAAAAAAAAAAGAATAAGCCATGACACATTTAAGATGTGCTTGGGATTTTGCATAATGAGATATTAACAGAGAACAGCCAAGTAGCATCAACCTAAATTTGCCATACTAGCCCAGAGACTCTCATTAACTCAGTTCCTATGTAGGCACAGAAAATGCATCTTCTAACAGTTAATGCCAAAGAAATGTTTATCAAATGCATGCCATGAACTCAGTGTGAAGTGTCTTGTGCCCTGGGAGAGAGAAACAGAAGGATTCTATTGTCTTTAGGGAGTTGAACATCTAGGTGGAAAGATCTGGGCAGTGGAGTCAGCTTAGGATCAAGTGCCAGCCTGTGTGCTAACCATGTTGCTCCACACGAGGGGAGAGAAACGTCTACAGGCACCATTTTTTTAAACATCTGAGAACTTTATTGGAAACAGCTCTAGTGTGAGGCCTGGCAGCCCGGCTGGAGAGGGTGTTTCCATCCAAGGAAGTCTCACCAAAGGGACCCCACAAGGTGACACTCTACCTAAAGATTACTATGTAGTTGGGAGACGAGGGCTACTGCACAGATGTATGAACAGATCAAATCTTCATAAATAAACATCTAGTGAAGAGAATATGACAACTCTAATTTATCCTTATATACAGAGCACTCTAGGGCAGATGGGTGGGGGTGGTTAGAGGCCCATGTCCTCACTGGGTGGGGCCTGGATGGGTGATGAGTGGGTCCAGATATCCACGGCATGGGGTAGGTGGGGGCAAGTCCAGGGTAACAGATGATGGGCACGAGGACACCGTGCATTTACAAGTCAAACTACTGGGCAGTCGCCCCTGCGTGTGTTAGGCTCTTCATTCTGGAATGAGGAGGTGGTGGTCTTTACATCATATTCTGTGGCTGGTGGGATTGAGAGGGGTTACTTTGTGGAGAGGATGAGGGCCACGATGAGACCATAGAGGCCGAGCACCTCGGTGAAAATGAGGATCAGGATCATGCCCACAAATAGTCGGGGCAGCTGGGTGGTGCCCTGCACACTGGTGTCCCCCACAATGCCGATGGCAAAGCTGGCTGCCAGGCCACTCAGGCCCACAATCAGGCCAGTGCCCAGCTGGAGGCTGATGCCATCATCCAGGGAGTTGACGATAAGGACTGCCACTGCCAGGCCATAGATGGTGATGATGCCAGCCATGACCACTGGGATGATGGATTTCATGACCAGTTCCGGCCACATGATAGACATAGCAGCGATGCTAGTGCTGCTCTTGGCTGTGCCATAGGCGGCACCCAGGGCACTGAAGACCATGGTGGCTGAGGCACCAATGACCGCCAAAAAAAAAGCATACTCGGGATTGCTGCTGGTCTGGGACATGTCTGCCGGTGGGGAAGGGTTGAGTTCTGCAGGCCCAGGCAGGGGCAAGGACTGGTTGGGCACAGCGGGCGGGCACAAAGTGGAGTGGAGCAGCGGCGGGGAAAGGGAGCTCCAGACACCTTCTTAATATCAGAATCAAGACAGGGATCAGGTGGCCAGCTGCTTATCTGTCCTGCCTTTCAGAAAAAATGTATCCTCCATGCCTAGCTCTGATATTTGTGGGACTTGTTATCCCTTGCAGAGGGAATTACAAGGTACCTGGGAAGGGGTAACTCCTGATGTGCATGGTTCAAGGACTGTATTCTATAGGGAGGTGCTGGATGAGGGCCAGAATGGGGCCTTCTAAACCACAGGACCTACATCTTAGGATATACTGTTGGCCCTAACTCATGCCAGCTCTGTCTTCTCGTGACTAGACTCTGTTACCCTGTCCCCAGGGTACTTGCTCAAGTCCCATCCCAGACTTGATGGGTCACCACTGCTGCTCCAAACTCCCAACCTAAGCCTTAGATACTGACTTTGATACCCATCAGATCCAAGCCTGACATGTCCCCACTTGGGCACTGTGATCAGAGTCCTGGTACCCTCTTACCCTGTTATTTCTCAGGCCTAGAGACTCTCCTCCCTAGTCTGCTTCTCTGGTTAGGATCATGTCTTGCTTTAGCATTTCTTAGCAATGGAGTCTCTTGCTCTGCTGGCATCCCACTGCAACACTCCCAAAACAATATTTGCCCAAAACAGAGATGAGTAATGGGGAGAGGGTGAGCAGGGAGCACTGGAGTCAGCACACCTGGGTACTACCCAAATCTGCCATTTATTTTTTTTATTGTGGTAAAGCACACATAAATTAAAATATACCCTTTTAGTGCTTTTGAAATGTACAATTCAGTGCCACTCATGTTTTATTAAAAAATTTAGTGCCTTCTGCAGCTTCAGTCCTCTCATCTGCATTCATTCATTAGTTTTTTATTCTGTAATTATTTACCATCTATGATGTCTCCAACACGATACCTGAGCAGTGCTTTTCACAGTTATGCTCGACTTCTCAAATAACTAAAAATTGAGAAACATAAATCACTCTACAAAAAAACAAAACAAAACAAAATACCTGCACACGCATGTTTACTGCTGCACTATTCACAATAGCAAAAATATGGAACCAACCCAGATGCCTATTGAAAGTGGACTGAATTAAGAAAATGTGGTACGTATACACTATGGAATATTACGTAGCCATAAAGAACAAAATCATGGCCTTTGCAGCAACTTGGATTCAGTTGGAGACCATCATACTAAGTAAATTATCACAGAAACAATGAACTGAATACTGCATATTCTCACTCATAAGTGGGCCCTGAACACTAGTCACATTAGCACAAGGTTGGGATTGGCAGTCCAGGGGCACAGCAAAGAGAGAGAGGGAAAGGATAGAGGAACATGTGGCAACACGATGAGTACCTAGTCCACTACCGGGGGAGAGATGGCCAGCTGGAAGCCCAAACTTCACCTGCATGCAGCCTGCAAACCCTCACTTGTACCCCCAATTCTAAAATTAAAAAATGAAAAAAACCACAATTTTAAATTTAAAAAAACTAAAATACAGTTGAAAAGCTATTAACCATCATGTGATGCTTTGTGTCCTCTCCCCAAATTCATATGTTGAACCCTTAGCATCTATCGTGATGGTATTTGGAGGTGAGGCTTTTGGAGGGTAATTAGGTTTAGATTCAGTCATGAGGGTGGAACTCTTATGATAGAAATAGTGCCTTTATAAGAGGAGAAAGAACAAGGGTACCTGCATGATCAATGTTTGTATACCTAACCCTGAATTGTACCCCACATCTTTATAATAAATAAATAAATTTTAAAAAAGAAAAAAAAAAAAACAAGAGGAGAAAGAAAGATATCACTTCTCCCTGCCATATGAGGACACAGTTAGAAGGTGACCTTCTGCAAGCCAGGAAGAGAGTCCTCACTAGGAACTGAATTGGTCAAAATGACCCGTTGATCTTAGACTCCCTAGCCTCCAGAACTGTGAAAAAATAAATTTCTGTTGTTTACGCCACCTAGTCTATAGTATTTCATTACAGCAGCCCAAGACACACCTCAAACATTTATAAGTAGCATCTAAATATAATTTATTTTGTATCTGTGCTTTAAAAACAATTCTTCTAAAATCTTGGGCTGCAAATTTTGCTTGTTCAAATTATATAAAATGTCCATCCTACAACCTAAATGGCAAAACCATCCTCATTGTCAAATCAATCAGCCAATTCAGACTTACTTTCAGTCAAAAAAGTCTGACATCATTTTTCAATTCAAATAAACCCATTAATTTTGCATCTCTGTAGCCATTTCTGAATGCTAAGCGCGGTGAGAGATGGATGACCAGGTAGATGGTCAAAGGCCATGCAGAGTCCTTTGACACCTGACTGCTCCCTTCAATATTGTTTATATTTTGCTTTGTTCTCAGGGTCTTATTCCTGGAACTACACATTCTTGAATGGTCCCTTTGATGGGCACCAGGAGATGTGTGCCCCTCTGGGCAATGTCCCCTAGAGGGAGTGAGACCTGTCTTTCACTTGTGAAGTGGGCATGGGGGTTCTGAAGGGAGACCTGGGAAGGCCTGTGCTGGTGGACCATGTAGAAGTTGAAATGCTTGGGAGTTGATTCTCTGACCCCTTTCCATGCCTGTGCACTCCATGGAAAGTCCTCACATATCCTCAGTGGTCTGGATAGCCTAGTTTGAAGACAGTTACCCTAGATGATTCCCAGGGTCCTTTCTAACAGTCTAGGATTTGACGTACTGAGCCAAAGCCTATGTTGAGGCTCCACCTAAATCCCAAACCCTCCTCTTTCCAACATCCCTGCAGACAGGTTGCCTGACCGTGCCCTCACGCCATTTCCCTAGGAGGTTTTTCCGCTAGAAACAGAAAACTCACACGCTCCACCACTGTGTGTGTGCCATTTTCTCCGGAGTTGAATTCTACTACCTGACCCAATTCACATACACATGAACTCTTTCCAGAACCTCAAAACTACAATGACATTTTAGGTCACTGAATTGGAAATTAAAACACGCACACACACACAAGACCATAGAATGCTGAAACTCCTGTGGAACAAGCAGCCATTCAGGCATGCTCTCTGCAGAAGTCTGCACATCTTCCTTTCAACTTTTTTTGTTTTTTTTTCTGAACAGCATCAGTCTGGGTGGATGTAGGCCACACATGCTGTGTAGGCCGACTTGCTTTACACAATAACCAGTAGAAGAAGGTCTCAAATTCCAGTGTTAAATAATTAAGGAGTTAGCTCTTTAAAAAGATCCCTAATTCCATGGAAACACACATGCACACACACATGCGGATGCACACACATGCATGCTTTTATTATCATCATTATTATTATTTTTCATGAAGCATATTGTCAAGAGAAACCCCCGGTGCATGTGCTTACCAAGTTCAGCTTCTATACTCTTGGTTTTCTTTAAGCGGGACAGCCCTGCTGAGCCCTGGATACTGTATTGTAAAAGGGAAAGTAGGTCATGGCCACAGGCTATCAGTTCCCGGCATAAATCAGTTGTAGGGAGATGAAAACTGTCACCCACAAGAAGGCAGGCACATGGGCACCCACATGGCCACCCAGCCTCTTTCACTGAGACTGAGATAGAACCCATGTTCCTGGGGAATGCATTTTATTATAACCACCAAAATGCCTGGAGTGATTTCCTTTCTTTGAAGTTCGCAGCTTTTTAAAGGGAGGGTGAAGTTCGTAAAAAGCCACGGATGTTATACAACTACACCATCCATCTTTTATGAGGTTCCAGACTGGCTGAGATCCTGCTTGTAATTTACTAAAAATGGGGGCCCAAGAGGCTGCCAGATCTTACTAAGTTTATCTGTGCCTTTAGAAAGGCTGTGGATGTGCTGTCCCGGCTGGGCATCTGGAGCATCTGGTTTAGCCGAAGTGTGGCCCTATGGCTTGTGGGTGGTGTGTTGAACTGCAGCAGCAGGCCCTGTGGTGGGAGGTGAGCAGTTTCAGAGCAGCTCTGGTCTGCTGTTCACAAACGCTCAGCTCACCCATCTCCAGGGTCCGAGGAAGGATCAAGTCTTGGATGCTGTCTGTCTTAGTTTGTGGCTAAAAGAGCAAGCATTTATTGCCCACAGTTCTGGAGTCTTGGAAGTCCAAGATCAGTGGGAAGCCGGCAGGTGCAGTGTCTGGTGAGGGCCTGCTTCTTGGTTCATAGATATCTCCTTCTCGCTGTGTCCTCATGTGGTGGAAATGGGACAGGGAGCTCTCCAGGGCCTCTTTATATGGGTGCCTTATAGGGCACTCATCCTAATCATGAGGGCTCCATCTCACGACCTAATTACCTCCCAAAGACTCCCTCCCCCTAATACTACTATGATCTCCATATATCAGTTTGGGGATGAGGAAAGCAAACATTCAGACCCTAGCACCATTCATGTTCCCGAGTTCCCCTGTGGGATCAAGCTGAGGTCAGACATAAAAATGTGACCACATCCTTTCCAGCCTCCTCCTGCTTCCCTCTCCCTCTCTCTGGAGGGCATGTGTTTCTGGTCCTATTTACTTCCTCACTACTGCACTTGCCTGTAGCTCTCTGAAAAGTAAAGGTCATGGCTGGACTCTGGGGTGTGAGATGTAGGATACATACAGCCACAGATGCAGGCAGCCAGGGTCACCCTTGCCTGTGTTCATTTGTAGGAATAACCATATACACAGGCCAAACCAAACTGGCCCTGTGCTCCTTCCCTGGGTATTTTAACATGGGCAAACCCACGGGGGGCGGGGGCTCAACTCTCTGCATCCTTCCAGGGTTGACATGGAAGGGAGTTCCCTGTCCCTGGCAGTGTTTTAGGCCAGGCCAGAGCCAAGCCAAGCTGGGATGACTCATGCATGGAATGGGAATTGGTCCCTTCTAGCCCTGAGAGACCCTGTTCTATTTCAACCTTGAACCCCTTTTGCAATGAGTCAGGGAATACAAACAAATTCTACAAATGTAAGTGGTTGTGGGAGGAGAGATGTGCAGGCTAGGAAAGCCCATGGGTGACACCTAGCTTAGCTCTCTCAGGGCACAGGTGTCTTCTGGCTTCTTGTATAGTTCTTGGAGGAGCCCTCTGTACTGCCCATCTACTCAACTCCAGAATGGCTCTGCCGAAGAAAGGAAACTGCCTTGGGCAGGGCCAGCCTTGACCTTCATGTAGCCAGCTCTGAACTCCACCTTGATGCCAGATAGAGAGGAATTTAGCTTCAGGAGGGATCAGACCCAGAGTCACACTCTTACTCAATTCATTAGATGATGAGATTTGGGACTTTGTGAGTTGATGATATTTAGACAAGATTTTAAACTTAGAGGTGGTGCTAGAATGGGTTAAGAGTTTCTGGGATGTTAGTATGGGGTGAATGTTATTTTGCATGTAGGAAGGATGTGAAATTTTGGGAGGTCAGAGGGTGGACTGTAGTGGGTTCAATAGTGTTCCCTCAAAGCTTCATGTCCACTGGGAACCTCAGAATGTAAACTTACTTGAAAATAGGGTCTTTAGAGATGTTATTAGTTATGGATCTTGAGATGAAGTCATCCTTGATTTAGGGTGGGCTTTAAATCCAATGGTGTCTTTATAAGAAAAAAATAGAGGGAGACTTGGACACAGAGAGAAATGGGCCATGTGAAGATGGAGGTAGAGATTGGAGTTACACTACTTAGTCCAAGTCAAGGAACTTATGGAGCCACAGGAAGCTAGAAGAGGCAAAGGAAGAAGAGGTCTTCTCCAGGTCCCTCAGAGGAAGCATAATCCTACTAGTACCAAAATGTGAGATAATATATTTCTGTTGATTTTAAGCCACACAGTTTGTGGTGATTTGTTATAGCAGCCCCAGGAAACTAAGATAGAGTTTGATACAAGGACATGAAGCATTCACAGCCATGCCAAGGACAGTGCTCCTGAGAAGTCCGTTGTCTGGGCAGGCAGCAGAGAAAGCACCATCAGAGCCAGAGGAAGTTATTGCTTGGAGTGCAAAAAAAAGTCCCAAGTGGAGTTTAGTGGAGGCATGTCAGGGAAGCTGAATGTTGACCAAAGCTGGGTCTGAGGTTGCACACACTTGGGGCTACAGCAGGGATGGGGGTGAGGAAAGGTGCTGGTGTCTGTAATGAGGTAGACCTGGCATTGCCACTTAGTAGTTGTTTGACCTTGAGAAGGTTCTTTGACTTCTCTGGGCTTCAGTTTTCATAGCCATACAATACATACAGTGTATCTACCTGGCAGGGTTGAGGAAGGAGTAAATGAGGTATAACTTGGCACATGGTGAGCTCCGCACAGTTAGTCTCAAGCCCACCCTTCTGTGCCCTAAGGTTAACGCTGTCGTACGTGTCTGGGGTAAATCCACTCCCTCTGGGTGTCTCAGTCTTCTTGTGTAGCGATCACTATTGCTGCATCTCCTACAAACCACCCACAAGCACTTTCCCTGTGCCTCGCACTGTGTCAAGAACTTCTCACACATTGTCTCATTAAATCCTCCCCACTGCCCTGGGAGCTATTACTATCTCATCGCACAAATGAGGAAACTGGGACATAGAAAGTTTAAGTCATTAGGATTCAGACCCAGTAGTTCCATGTAATTCCGAAGCCAGAGCCACTCAGCACTGTAATAAAGGCGGCTGTTGTTTTCACGGTCACAGGTTTTGTTTTTGTTTTTTGTTGGAAGCACCATTCCTCCACCTGATTTCATTACCACCCGGGTCTGAAGTTACGTGCTGGGGAAGGATCCTTCAGGTGAAATCACAGAGCTGTGCTGGAGAAATCTCACGGGAGCTGCACCCTGGCACTGCCGGGGTTTTGGACTCCAAGGCTGTTCCATGGACTCGCTTACGCTGAGAGCCGAGGAATCTCTGGGGACTCTGGGAAGGCTGGCAGTGTGGCCCAGGGTGACGCTGAGGCTTTGGCTGCTGAGAGCTACCTCCTCACGGTCCTCTCTGCTTTCTCCATTGTCTTCCTCCAGGCTATTTTTGAACATTAGAGTCATAAAATGTAACCTGCTACCTCTCTGCTCAAAATTTGTCCACTTTCTCCCATTTCCCTCCTAGTGAAATTGTGTGCTGACAGTGGCCTGACATCTGTATAGGATCTCACCTCACCTCCCCTTTCATCTCCCCTGGCCACAGTGTCTTCCCTGTTGCTGGACACTCAGTCCTGCCTCAGGGCCTTTGCACTTGCTGCTCTTGCTGCCTGGAATATTCTTCCCCCAATATCCGCAGGACTCACTAATTCTTTTTATTCCAGACTTTGCTCAAACATGAGGCTTTTCCTGAACACTCTAATTAAAATTGTAATCCCCAGGTCCAGATGCCCCTGCTCCCATTCCCTGCTTTTGTTTTCTTCATAACACTGATGCCATTGATAGTCGTATGTTTTATTTATATATTTATTTACCCTTATATTCATTATGGAGTAAATGAAAGCTTGACAGAACAGGTATTTTTTTTTCTGTTTTGCTTCCTGTTATACACTCTAGTGCCTAGAACACTATCTGACACATAGGAAGCATTCAAAACATATTTGTCAAACGAATGAATGGATAAGTGAAAATTCTCAAGATGATGCAATGTTATTGTATTTGGCATTACACACAGTTGGTGCTCAATAGATGTTACTATTTTTCCCCTCCCCCTCCAAAAAAAGGGATTACAAATTTTTTTTAAAAGCTTACTGAGATCTGGGGACAGAGTCATAGGGACATTTGCAAACCACCCTCAATTCAAGTGCTGGGTGGTATACTGTGTCTCCCTTACAGTCAACACTAAACTTGCTCCCTCCATAAGCTTTTGCAAATGCTATTCTTATATGCTCCTTCCTCCAGAAAGCCCACCCTGACTTCCAGAGACTAGGTCAGGCCTCCTTCAGGCCTCCTTCATCGGTGACCCCCCACCGCCTCTAGCACAGTACTGTTCTGTATCTGCCTGTTGACTTGTCTATCTACCCTACTGGACTGAAGGATAAAGCCTGACCTAACCTGTAATTCCAGCATTATGGGAGGCGGAGACGAGAGAATTGCCCGAGCCCAGGGGTTCAAGACCAGCCTGGGCAACTTGGCGAGACCTCCTCTCTACAATAAATAAAAAAAAATTTAGCTGGATGTCATTCCAGATACTTGGAAGGCTGAGGCGGAAGGAAGCTGTGGTGGCTATGAGTGCATTCCAGCCTGGGCGACAGAGTGAGACTCTGACTCAAAAAAAAAAAAAAAAAAAAGCCTATCCTGTGTCTGGCACCTAGTAGATCCACAGTTAAAGGCTTACTGAATGAGTTTATAACCCAGGAGTCAAAAACCTTCCCAAATAGATGCATCCTTAGATAGTGGATCTGGATGATTTGGGTTTATGGCTGTTGGTCCCATCTCTGCCCTGACTTGAGTCTACAGAGTGAGGGACGTACCAAGTTGTCTTGGCGGGGCACAGATGGCTATAAAAGCATCGCCTCTCCTACTTCTCTCCAAGATAGAGGTCTCAGGCCGGAGCAGCCTCGCCCAGCAGGTCTGGGGCCTTGTAATCTTTCTCTGGGTCCCAGCTCATTCCAGAGAATTTCTTTCAGGCTTGCTATTGCTGGCACTCCTCCTTCCAGCTCCTCCACCCAAGGGCTGCCTTTTGTGGAGGTTGGATAGAGAAATGCTTCTCAAAGAAAGCAGCCTGTCATGGAGCTGGGAGACGCTTGGGTGCTAGGCAACGGGTCAGAAAGCAAACATTGACCTCATCTCCAGGGACCCTGCCAGGCGCTGTGCAGCCCAGACCTGAACTTTTTTGCCATGTAATTAGATTCCCCACCTGACCTGCTCGTGGGGTCATAAGAGGCAACCAGAGGTTGTCAGTTCCCCCACCCGGGCAGTCAGGAGTAAGGAAGCTGTGGTTCCAGAGAACGGGATGGGACTCCCTTCTCCTGCTCCTGAGGGCTCCTCGCTCTGCTGCTTCTTGCTCCTCTCATTCCAGGTCTTCCTGCATCATTAAGATGCTCTATGGCCGTGTTTCCTGTCCTCCCTATGGCCAGTCCTTCCAGGAAAAACATCAAACACAGGACTGTGGCATGCCAATATCTGGTGTTTTAACTTTTCAGATAGATCTGCCATCTTCAGAGTGCTTGCTCCATACTACTAACGAGGCATCAGAATGTGCATGATCTCACTGATCACCTAGACCCACCCTGTGACAGACATCATAGACCTCCATTTACTGATCAGGACACTGAAGATCAGGCAGCAAAAGAGGGAGAGGTTCAAGATCCCACAGTCAGTCAGTCGCAGAGTCATATTTAAATCCAGGTTTCCTTTATTCCAGTTTCTTCATACAAAAACCATGCTGTTTCTCTCAAGTGTCACCCACTTTACAAATGGGTTAACTGAACAACTATCATGATACTATATGCAAGGGATTGACAGTAGCAGGAAACTGCCAGGGGCTGAGGGGGAGGATAGGTAGCAGTGGGAAACTGCTAGTAGAGGGGGCACACCTCATCAACAAGGGTACCTGCATAATGAACATTTGTATAACTGAATTGTACCCCACATCTTTAAAATAAAAATAACAAATAATATATTTTACTATATTAAAAAAATGGGTTAGTTGGGTACTGGGCACTTAATTGATAAGACTTAGGGTGCTTTTCTTGGACAGAGAGGTGTTCAATAAAAAACAAACAAAGACATTCACCTGAGTTAAGGGGATGCTGCTTCTTTTCCTTTGCTATTTCCCTAATACAGTGGGAGCTCATTCATACAGCACTCCACCTTCTTTCTCACCCTCTTCCTTCTCTTACTACATTGCAGATTAGGACTCTCCCAACCCCAGTCCCATACTGCCTGTGACTGCAGGGCGGGTCCATGGAAATCTAACTCTCAGTGTTGAGTTAGAAAGATAATTTTCCCACAGATATGAACCACACTTCATTGAGACCTTATCAGTCATAAAGGGAACATTTTGGCCACTATCCTGTTTAATCTTTTTTTTTTCTCTTATTTTTCAGATAGTTCCCAACTTGGGCAAGAAAGAGAACTGTATTTATGGCACATTCTTGAAGACTCTAACAGTCTCAGGATCCATTTGATTTCACCCAAGACACATGCTCTGTAAATCCACTATGCACATAGATTGTGCCTATGGTACCGGAGGCATCTAAAGAAGGCATGTTCCCTGTCCTCCTGCGTTTTGCAGTCAAGCTTGAGAGACCCAGCCAAGCAAACTGCAAGATGTACCTGGCAATCCTCAGACAGCATATGGGAACACCTTTATGACGCCACGGCAAACATGGAGTGATCTGCTCAAATCAATATTTGAGTTGATAGTTGCCATATATAAATGGAAAGCCCAAACTCAAAATATTGGAATATAGTAAAAAATATTCTCCACTTTAACTCTTGAACCCGTGCAAAATAGAATTTATTATTTCTTCAATGAATCTGAAAGTCTTTCACAGTCTTTCAGAAATTCAGGGAAGTCACAACTGCACATGTTTTATAGCCCCGCATCGTACCCAGTTCTCTTCTAGTTAATCTTCAGTGTAACCCTGGACAGTCAGTATTATTATCCCCATTTCATAGATAAAGAAAATGAGGCTCAGAGGACTTAAGTAACTTCTCAAGATGACTTAAATTGGATTAAAATCTAGTCTGTGTGGCTCCAAAGTCAAGTCCATACTAGTACTTCTCGCTGTCTCTTGACAAACAAGAGCGCATTAAGCCCTGACATTCATGAGAGTAATCCCAAGATATCTGGGAGTTCCTAATTTACAAATTCCACTTTAACTTCTAATCGCCTCCATAAAACAGCTATTTTCTACTACCCATGCCATTCCTCTTTGTTTTCCCTTCTTCTATTATCAATAGTGGTGGTTAAAGTTTTTTCATTTTGTGGAGGCTATTGTGCAAGGGGAGTGGACTGGGTCGAGAGGTGAATGATGGACTGTCTGCCTGGCTCACCTAAAAGCCACACACTTGCTCCTGCACACCAGCCCAGCTCCCTGGAATGCATGGCAGAAATCCTAAGTGCACACCATGTCTGTTGCAGTGGTCAGATGGACATGTTCCTCCACTGGAAACACACGTGTATGGGTACACGCATTCCACACTCACACACCCCTGTATTCTGGGCAGAGATACCAAGCAGGGCTCTTTCCAGGAGATCAGCAGTGGATGACAGAGCTTCCCAAAGCTTGAAGTTGTACTTTGAGGGACACTGTGTTTTCTTAATAACTATGCATTTCATAATGATTGTTAGAATAAGTGTAACTAGTGTATCATACCCTGATTTCACAGATAGTACGGCTGATTTTTCCATCAATAACAATAACATGCAGTTTTCTCTGAACATATATTGAAGTGAACAAAATGAGTCAGCTGAAATAAAAATATTTAGTAAATAATAATACTGCAGTACTCGGTGATGGCAAAAACACTGATGTGGCCTGGAGTCAAATGAGGTTGGGGACACCCCAGTTGCCAGGGTATGGCATGGGTAGTAGATGGAGAACATGAAAAGAAACCCAAGGCCAGTTCTCAGGGAGGTTTGGAGTTTCAAAGGAGGGAAGTCTTGTGTTCCGGCTGGTAGACAGAAGGGAAAAAAGTCCAATTCTGCTTCACCATGAGTAATTATGTGTGGAACAGACTGTGTGCAATGTTGAGGAAACATACAGGAAAGATCCCTCTGGGAAGAATTAAACACATCTCCTTTGAAGAGGTGAATATAAAAACAGGACCCAGTCTTGCTATCATAAGACACTCTTCTAGGGCTTTTTTTTTTTACTTTGAAAAGTTTTTTTAGTATGCAAAATTTCAAGCAAGTTAAAGTAGAGAGACTAGTATAAAGCATTCATATCCTCAGCTTTTCCCTGATCATTTTTAAACCTCTAAAGGAAGGACTATCTAACTGGGAGTTGGGAGAACTGGGCTCTAGTTTGGTTCTGCCTCACATTGGCTGTGTAACCTTGGACAAGTCACTTAACATCTCTGAGACTCTGTTTCTCCTTTTATAACCTGTCATCCAACCCAGTGGTAGAAGTTCATGAAACATCAATAAATGCACAGTGCTTGGCTAAACATGGTATTGAGAAAGTTAAACTGATAAGGTCTTTCTACCCTTTTATTCTTTGTACAACTTTTCCTATGGAGACAGCCTAAGGAAGTGTGAGGACCCACTAC
This sequence comes from Carlito syrichta, assembly GCF_000164805.1. NCBI lineage: Eukaryota > Metazoa > Chordata > Mammalia > Primates > Tarsiidae > Carlito > Carlito syrichta. Next base: position 161,414 of record NW_007231978.1, read on the forward strand.
GTGATCCTGTTAGAATAGATGCTCATATGAGGTTAAATACTGAGTTTGAGTTATGTCCTCATCTGGAATGAAAAGTTATGTGAGAATCCTGGCTTTACATTGGCAGTATTTGGGGACAACTGTGTGTCTGTCTACAATTCATACTGGAAAGGCAGGTTAGATGACCATCTATGGATTTGAGAAAACCATGTAGACAACCAGGCTGGAAAATGAGGCCCCTGGGAAGTCTGTGGATTCCTGATTTACACCACTGGGTAGTCTTTTTTGGTCAAATTAATCAGATCATTTTTTACATGAGCCAACACATAAGATGCTTAGCACTGAGCCTGGCATAATGTATATTAGATATACTTTTTGTGATTTTGCCTTTCCATGCAGATGTCTAACTAAAGGGTTTAAGCATATGCACATACACTCACACACAATCAGCTTTGATAACAAAAGAGCAAACAAAGGCATAATAATCTATTCTACTGGGAGAATCTATTCTCCCAACAGCACCCACTCAGCAGCTCTCATTTCCAAAGGGCAGCCTGTCCTAGTCACACCTTGCCACTCCATGAGACCCCTGGCTCTCAAAAGGTCCTTGCGTGTGGAGTCTTGTGCTTTCAACACACGACCTTCAGCATCGAGGATAAGCAAGGTCTGATCGCTAACCCTGCCTTCCTCACTGGCTCAGCATCTCTGCTAAGATGAGAATGCAGAGGAAAGAAAGGAACGAGGTGGTGCAAGTTGGTAGTGAGGGGGGCAGAAAAAGAACAGGATAGGAAGTGGGTGGCTCTGAGTTCTGACCTTGGGTCTGCCACCATGGTATCTTGGGCAAGACCCTACTGTCAGGGCTCTTGGTCTCAACCAACTGGGTAGTGCAGGTGTTTTTAGTATTAACATAGTCTGTTCTATGATAATGATCACACAATAATTATATTAGTCTAGGTCATATTGTCATAGCTATAACAATATATAAAAATCATCACATGCCTTATAAAAACTCCCCATCGGGCCCTGGTTCCTACGACCGCTCACCACAGTCCTAGTGACAACTCAAACACATTTCCACAGGTTAGATCCTGGCACACATGGTTCCTGTCCTTGAGAAACTCATAATCTAATGGAAGAGATGAGGAAAAGATCAATTAAGGTGCAGTAAATACTATTACGGAAATACAAACAGGTGCTTGGGGAGTCCGGAGGAGGCTGCGAGGATCCTAAGAGGTCTAGGATTTCAGCTCAGCCTGGGCTATAAACATCTGCTCTTCCACATTGAGCCAATATGGAAATCTTCACTCATTCAACAACTGATTGCTGAGCCTCCATTCAGCCCCAGGCACAGTGCTGGCTGTTCTGTCCATGGGGTGAGCACATGAGGCCCATGCCCTCTTGGAATTGCTGAGTCTGGAAAGGCAGTCAATGCACAAATACAGAAACTCATGTGTAAGTGGCAAATCATGTACAGAGCTATGAAAGATGCTCAGGAATGATATTTGAGAATGACACAGACAGATTTGCCTTAGAGATCTGGGAAGGCCTCCACGAGGAGGGGGCCGTTGAGCTGGGAGCTTCTGTATGAGCAGTCGGAGAGAGTATTGGAGGATGACAAAGGGGCAAAGAGCCTGGCAGGCTCCTTGAGGAACTGAGAGGAGGCTGAGTGTCAGGAGCGCTGAGAGTGAGGGATGATACTAGAGGGGAAGGCTGGTGGCAGGACATGCAGTTCCTTAAGGAAGCACTGAAGGAGAAAGACAGGGAGTGAAGCCATCTCAGCTGCTTTAAATACATTCTGAGTGGGGTGCAGTGGCTCATACCTGTAATCCCACCACTTTGGACGGATGAGACAGGAGAATTGCTTGAGCCCAGAAGTTTGAGACCAGCCAGGGCAACATAGCTAGAACTCATCTCTACAAAAAATAAAAAAAAATCAGCCAGGCATGGTGGTATGCATCTATAGTCCCAGCTACTCAGGAGGCTGAGTTGAAAGGATCGTGATTGCTTAATGTGTGGGCCAGATTGTCCTCACTAGGCAATAATTCCATGGTACTCAGGATGGAGGTTCAGAAGCCATAGCCAGTGGTGAGTTGGTTGATGAACTAATTTGTAGTCACGTAACTTCAAATGCAGGATTTTAAAAATATTTTCAAAGTATTTTACAGCAAGAAACTATGTCTTATGTGAGATAACGAGGTTCATTTTAGCATGTTTGATACAAGGTCAAGGCTGTGGTGAGCCACAATCATGCCAGTGCACTCCAGCCAGGACAACAAACAAACAAGCAAGCAAACAGCACTCTGGATCCCTGGTAGTAGATAGAACATAAGGGAACATTTCCTGTGAACTCGGAAATGCCAGTTTGGAAGTATACCACCCAGGTGAGAGATCACCGCAGCAGTCAGGATGGACAGAGGTAGGAGACTCAGGATAGGTGATGAAGGTGAACTTGGCCAACTTGGTGGATGAGATGTGAGGGTTGGAGAAGGGAGGGGGAGAAATAAAGAACAACTCCCAGGTCCTGGTTCAAACTACAGGCACATGGAGGTGTTGTTTACAGAAAGGATGAAGGTAGGAAGAGAAACAGAACACTACTGGTATCGCAGGCTTCCCCAAGGATGAAATGACATGATGTGTAAAGAGCACACAGTAGGCACTCAATAAATGCTACTTCCTGTATTAAAACCAACTTCAAGGTGGTGAGGCAATTTTACTAAAACCCATCCATGCCTGGCAGCAGACCAGTGGGCAGAATGGGGTCGTGGAGCTGCTGGGTAAACAGTAGGTGCTGTGCAAAGGTGCAGCTGGCTTACCCCGCTCAAGTGGAAATAAGGAATCTCCCCCCCACACCAAACTGGGCACATGTGATGTCAGTCTATGAGGCTGGCAAAAACCATTGCCAAAAAGAGCAAGTGCACAGTGCCTTACTGTTTATAAAGCACTTTTGACATCCGTGGTCCCATTTGATTCTTACAGCCACAGAGAAGCAGAGTCATAATCCCAATTTTAGGGATAGGAAAGTCCAGGTTTAGTGTGCATCAGGGACTCTGATTCTCATTGAGGGCTCCACGGCACAGCTAGTTTATCCATCAGCCACCACTGACACAGGCCCTGGGACATAGAAGGCCTACAAGAGACTATAGAAAAAAAATTGGGATCGGGAAAAAATGTATTGACTACAAAATACAAAAAGTAAAGGTCAGAAATGAAATGAATAAATGCTTAGTTACTTGCCTACACAATGTCAACTTCATGTCATATCAGCTTCATTCATTGTTCCACAGAGCAATTATTAAAATTTCATTACATTTGAAAATAATATGTGGGCCAGATTGTCCTCACTAGGCAATAATTCCATGGTACCCAGGATGGGGGTTCAGAAGCCACAGCCAGTGGTGAGTTGGTTGATGAACTAATTTGTAGTCACATAACTTCAAATGCATGATTTAAAAAAATATTTTCAAAGTATTTTACAGCAAGAAACTATATCTTATATCAGATATGAGGTTCATTTTAGCATGTTTGATACAAAGTGAGATGTGGTTTCAAATACAAATGTCTAGGGTCTGGGAGACCCTAGGTGTCCAGCTATCTCCCCTGGATATCTTTTCTAAGTTTATTTGAATTTCATGAAATTCTGTGAATCCAGAAACATACCAGAATCTGGTTCTTGGGTTTTGAACCCACCAGCAGAGACAAAAGACAAAGAGAACAAGGTGGCTTCCAGAAAACCAAAGTGGGGAGAGCCCACCTGTGTCTATTGTCTGCCAGGGGGCCAGCAGGCAAGTGTCTTGCCAGAAGGAGTGTTTCTTGGGGCTCCTTAGGGCAGAAGGAGTGAGTTTCTAAGCCAAAAGTAGGTTCCCCAGGGGGTTTAAGGAGAGGAAGGGTGCATCTCCCCTAAGAACAAAGGCAGGTCAGTTTTGGTTTCCTTAGGTCAAGTATGTGTTTGCTCATTCAACAACTATTTCCTGAGCATCTATTCTGCAGGTGCTGTTTCAAGCATTTGGAATCAATCAATGGGCAAAAGAAACCAAGGTCCTTGTGCCTCGGGGAGATAATATTCTAATGTATATGTATGTGGGCCAGGTGTGGCAACTCATGCCTATAATCCCAGCTCTGTGGGAGGCTGAGGCAGGAGGATCATTTGTGTCTAGGAGTTCAAGACAAGCCTGGGCAACATAGTGAGATCTCATCTCTATAAAAATAATAATAAAAAATAAACTGGGTATGGTAGTGCATGCATGTAGTCTCAGTTACTCAGGAGACTGATATGGGAGTACTGCATTTCAGCTCAGGAATCTGAGGCTGTGGTAAGCCATGATCATGCCACTGCACTCAGACTGGACAACAGAGTGAGACCCTGACTAAATAATAATAATAATGATAATAATAATAAATAATATGTACATGGAGTTGGGGAGACAGGAAGAAAAAATATAATAAATAAGAAAATGATAAAGTATAATTGAAGATAATAGAAGACTATAAAAAATACAAAAAGCTAGAATGGGGATGCCAGGGGAAGAGGGTATGTGGTTTGTAGCAAAAACAGATGGCCATGGTTGGCCTCACTGAGAAGGTGAGATGAGATTTGACTCTCAGCTCTCAAGACTGCAAAGCGGCAAGGGAGCAGGTCATGTGGATATCTCAGGGAAGGGTAATCCAGGCAGAGGGAACAGCAAGTGCAAAGACCCTGGGATGGGAGTATGCCTGGCTTGTTCATGGCCGAGTGCATGACAGAGCAGTAATGTGGACCAGAGCACTTAGTCACTGTAATGACTTTAATGTGATCTTACGGGTGTTTAAAAGAACACAGGGGAGTTATTTTAAACATCCAATGCAGGGGAGGGTATAAGTTTCTTGTGGCTGCCATAACAAATTTCCAAAAACTGAGTGGTTTAAAATGACAGAAATTTGTTCTCTCACAGTTCTAGAGGCAACAAATCCAAAAGTGACAGCACTGAACAGAGGGCCACATTGCCTCTGGAGGCTCCAAAAGGAGGACCTGATCCTCCTGGCTTCCAGCTCCTACTGGCTATGACATTTCTTGCCTTATGGTTGCAGCATGTGAATCAGTCTCTAACTCCATGGTCACATTGACTTCTCTGTGTGTCAAATTCCTCCTGCCTCTTATAAGGACATTTGTGGTAGCATTAGGCTCCACCTGGATAATCCAGGATAATCTCTCCATCACAAGGTCTTAACTTAATTACACCTGCAAAAAGTCTTTTTCCAAGTAAGGCAACATTTGTAGCTTCTACGGATTGGAAGCAGGTGTCTTTGGGGCCATTACTCAGTCTCCTACAAGAGGGAAGACCAGAAGTAGAAAGTCCTGATAGAATTATCTAGGCCAGACATGGTGATGGCTTAGAGCAGAGTGGAAATAGTGCAGGTGGTAAGAAGTGGTTGGATCTTTGACATATGTTGAAGGTTAAGCCAACAGGATTTCCTGACAGATCAGAGATGGAGTAAGAGGAAAAGAGAGGGGGTCAACATGCACCCCTCTCTTTCCATCCAAACAACTGGAAGAATGAAGTTGTCCTCACTGAAATACAGAGAAGTGTGAGTGGAGTAGGCTTTGGGGGTAAGAATAGGAGTTCAGTTTTAATGTGGTCAGGGATGTGAGAAGTCTTCTAAACATCCATAAGGAGATGTTGAGTAGGTGGTTGGGCAGAAAAGTCTGGGATCTGGGAGGAAGGTCTGGGCTGCATATCAGCATAGAGATGGTACCTAAAGCCATGGGACCAGAGGAGATGGTTGAGAGAGCAAGTATAGAGAAAGAAGGAAACTAATGATGGAGTCCTGATGTCCTGCAACACTAGGAGGTGGGAGTCTTCGCAGAAGGAGCAAGTCCTGAAACAAAAGGAGGACCAAGACAGGGTCCTGTCTAGGAATCCAAGGGAATAAACACATCAAAGAGGAGGAAGTATAATATGGCCTCCAAGCCAAGAACAAACCTGAGCCAAGGCTGCAGTCTTGCCTTCCACCTGGTCTCTCCCTCTGTCCCATCTCACTCCAGTGGGCATCTGGCAGGTGTCTGTTCACTCTGGAGGCCGCTTGCAACCCACAGACCCCAAAGCAAAACAGTGGCTATATAAACTTAGCTCTGTCAAAGACAGAGTGGGTCATAAAAACCATTTACTCTGTATTGTAGAGTTGTAGAAACAGCTGGACACCTCCAGCTTCTCAGGATGTGATTCATGAGCCATTGTCTTGGGACCCTCTGGCTTGTTAGCCTGCAGCTAGGCAGGTGGGATCGCTGGAAGAGGAGAAAGTAGTCCCAGAAAACAGTGGGAAAGTCCAATCAGGAAGGTATGGGGGTCTGAATTCACATGCCAGGAGATCAGGAAGCAAAAAGAATTAGGGGTTCTTGGGGCCAAACACCTCAGGAAGTAATCCTGCCTTTGACATTTGCTACCTGTGTCAATCTTAGGCAAATTGCTTATCCTCTCTAAGCCTCAGCTTCCTTATTTGTAAAATGGTGCTATCAATATCTGCTCCCCAGGAAGGTAATATGATCTGTCCTTAAGCGACCAGGCACATTGTAGGTGTTCAAAGAAGTTTGGTCATTTCCCCCTTGTGTTGATTTGAAACTATTTGAGTTAGTCCTTACATAACACCCACCCAAAGGGAGAGTCCCTTTTTAGGGGAGCCAGGAGGTACTGGTGGCCTTGGAGGCCACAACCCGGAGCCTATTTCTTGTGTGGGGCCACAGCCCAGCCCAGCATTGCCCAGTCATCTCATAAACATGTGTCCAGCAGGGTCAGTGAATGTCATACCACTGGCTCCCAGCAAACACTGCCTCTAGCCTCAAACGTGTTCTCTGAGTATCGCAGGAAGAGGCCCGGGTGGTGAGTTCTGCCCACCAGCACTGCTGTGTTTTGCCCATGTACTGTATATCCTTGGGTAAGCCCTTGATCCTTTTCAAGATTCATTATTTCAATTTGTAAGATAAGGTGTTTGTACTACATAGGTCATTTTCACATTTTTGTTTTGTAGAGACATTTGTATTAAAAAAAAAAGAAAAGAAAAAGCCTCATATAGAACCTCTATATTTAAAACAAAGGAAAGACACCCTGGTTAACATTAGAGAAAGGAGTCCTGGGCTCTGAGCCTTCCTTATTGCTCCTGGGGCAGTCTAAAGCCTCTCCATGGAGCCCCACAGCTCCAAAGAACAGACTTTGGAAAGTTCTGACTAGAGGCGAGAGTTGTTAGTGCCTCTGAGTTTAAAGCTACATGTGACTGGTGTTAGATGGATTGGTGCTGATGAATATGTATTTCAGATGGTTATGTGCAAAAACATATTTGTGTGTATACTTTATTTCCATTTTTAACCTGCAGATAGCAGGCCAAATTCTTAATGTTTTATGCCTACTTGTTACTTTCCTGATGTCAAATTTGCTGCATAGTTATATTTGAAGGAGTTGACTTTGTAGTCCCAGAAAATTTAAAACGCTTTGACTATGAGAAAGAGACAGATCCTGGGCTAAATATTTCTAAGTTCTCTTGCAACTCAAAAAATCTCAAAAATCATAATTATTTTGTGGTGAATCTCTACAGTTTCTGGGTTACCAAGAAATTAGAACACATGCTGTTGTTACAGAGTTAGGGCAGGAAAGAGAGCAAAACCAGCTTTAGTTGAGCTCTGATTATGTGTCAGGTATCATCTAATACCCACCTTTAGTTCACTCTTTGACCAGTGCTACGAGGATACAAGTACTATTTTTCCCACTTTATATATGGGGAAACTGATGTTCAAAGAGGTTAAAGTGACCTACTGAAGGTCATACAGCTAAGAGGCAAAGACTGTGCTTTTCCCACATCACGTTATTTCTAAGAGTGAGAAGTCCCTCTGGTTGCAGTAGACAATAGACGTTGAATTGCATTAAGAGCAATTTCTTTTATTGATTTCCAAGTTACTGGCTCAGCTCCCGCTTTCCATCTGCATTACTAATGCTGATCTCTCATGAACCCTTTTAGGCAAGCAGGCCAGGTACTATCATGTCCATTTCTCAGATAGGAAAACTGAGGTTGAGAGAGATGGAGTGACTTGTGTAGACCACATAGAGTGTGGGGAGAATGGAGGCCTTGTTATTCCCTTCTGAGCCTCCTCCCAATCAAGACTGTGAGCCATACACCATAGGACTACCATACCCAGATGGTTCACGAGCCTTCCCTTTACCAGAACTCATTTTGTTTCCAAACTGCACCTAGTTCTTTCATCATTGCAGCCTTTTCATTTATTAGGCATTCGATTTCCCTTCCATTCATCATTTATTGGCTCCTGCTTTTCATTTTTTAAGAGGTGAAGGAAATGCAAATTAGCAAATGAATGTCATGCATAATACAGCCAGCCCTGCTACAAACAGCTTTTGTTATAGTCCGCTCTGTTCTAGGACAAATTGGTCTACAAGGACCCGATGCACCTCTCTGGATGCGTTGATACAGACTGAGCCTGGAGAGCAGATTTCCTGCTGATGGCCTGCCAGGAAAGAGGAATGGCAAAAGTGTGCTTTCGTTTGGTCTGCCACTCCCAGGGTTAATTTCAGTGTTTTTTTCCCTAAGCCATAGGAAAACGTGCACCCAGCCCTGCGATAGGTACTCATGGCCCAGTGCTGTTTGTGTAGCGTATCTTGGTGTAGCCCCCTCATTCTGGGCCTTGATCTTGAACTACCTGACCTGGTGTGTCCATTGTACTTGACTCTGTTTCTTGGCAATTCTAGCAGAGTTTTGCCACTACCCTTCTCTTATGCTTTTGCTCAGCGTCTTTGGCTTATTATATGTTCTCTTTCCTTCATCTAAGAACTTGGCTTTTCATTGGACTGTGGCCATATATCTCCAGTTTGACAACACACTCACAGACTGTTTTGGCCTCTTAGATTTCTGGAGGACTCTCCTATCCTCTCTATGCTGCATCTATTAGGTCTGATTTGTTCTCATGAGTAGAACCCAGACCCACTTGGATCCCCAGGGGGGTCATGTAAGCACACATTCGTATGTTCAGCTACAATAGAAATGACATTTGCCATTTATTACATGTTGGACACTGTTAATACCTTGGTTGGCTAGGTATCATCTTAGTACTCACACTCCTGTGTAGTTTGTTTATTTTTTGTTTTTTGTTTTGGTCAGCGTCTCATTCTGTCACCTAGGCTGGAGTGCAGTGGCGCTTTCACGGCCATTGCAGCATCAACCTGCTGGACTCAGGTGATCCTATTGCCCCAGGCTTTCAAGTAGCTGGGACTACAGGTGTGCTCCACCATGTCTGGTTAATTTTTTTGATTTATTGTATAGATGAGGTCTTGCCAACTTGCCCAGGCTGGTTTCGGACCCCTGAGCTCAGGTAATACTCTCACCTTAGCCTTCTAAAGCACTGGGATTACAGGAATGAATCACCACACTCAGCCTCCTGTGTAGTTATAAAAGCTTCTCACTTTACTGTTGAAGAAATAGAGCCTTAGAGAAGGTGTTCAACTTCCCAAATTACATAGCTCATAGGAGACAGAGCCTGAGTTCAAAGGCAAATCTGTGTGTTCTTAGCTATGTGCAACTCTGACTCCCAGTCAGTGAGATCAGCCTCAGGAACTCAAGACCAAACAGATGTATTACTGACTTTGGTTTCTAGCCGGATTGTAGTCATGGGTATACACAAACATGCGTGCACACACACACACACACACCACTCCTCATTTGTATCATTGGGAGTTACATGAACTAGATCAGAGCTGAAAATAAAAAATTAATACCAGGTCAGCATTATTAATGCCTCATGGAAAACATTCCACTTCCAAACAATTAAGTTGATAGATTTTCTTGCATTTCTTTTCTTTTCCTACTTATTATGTTTACAAGAAGAAACAAAGATTTTTGCCTCTGCAGCATTGATTAGCATTTGCTGGCAGGCAGGATGGTGAAAGTAGCCAGGGGCCTCAAGGATAAGGTTGGAGGAAGATTTGGGGGTACAGATGATTGTCTGATCCCTGAGATTCTGGGTTTCATGAAAAGAAGAGGGAAGTGAGGATTTGATTTTAAAAGGAGGATTTTTAAAATAAGTGAGCTGTCTAGTCTCTTTTTCAAAAGACTTGGTTTTTCCAAATATAAAATATGGGAGGTGTCCTGATCTCGGAGGACATCCCAGCTCCATGATGCTGAGACCATCGGACTGAGGATAATTAGGTGAGGAAGCACCTCCAGCCCACCCAGGGTCTGTACAATTAAACCATCTGTTGGGTTCTGTTCTGCGTGGGTTTCCAGGATCTTGTTTCCCGTGATTTTTATGTGTTTGTTTAGTGAACTATAGGTCACAGGGGGCAGCTGTAGAAGAGAGGGACAGACTTCTTGATGCAAGTGTTCCAAAACCATTTCTGTCAAATTGTTAACGATTCTGTTAATGGGCACCCTTGGGCCAGGAGGTAAATTCCAATGACTGAGAACATCACAACAGTGAAAAGGCTTAGGCAACTCTTCCAGGGGTGACCCAAGGCTGCTCAGGAGAGCTGGGTGGGACTTTAAGATATCCTCTCAAAAGATCAGAGAACATGGTCCAGAATTTCTGTCAAACCTACAATCCTTTCCTGTTTCCAGCTGTGCCTCCCCCAGTCCTGCCCCCACAGCATCACCAATGTGATCATCCCACAGTGCAAATCTCAAACATGCTTATATTATCTGCCTTCCCTTCTTGGATGAAATCCTTCAACAGGGATGAAATCCAAAATCAAGCTCTCTGAAATCTTTCCAGGAGTTATCTAACTCCCCTACCCCAAAGATAAGCAAATTACCCCCTCTACCCCAAAGCTATGTGCTGGTCTTATCAAACCTCATGCAGGCTTTGAATACACCAGGCTTCCTCTCATCTCCGGGTCTTTGCCCCTGCTGTTCCTTCTGCCTGGTGTACCTATTTCCCTTCTTCTCCATCTGGTTGACCTCTATCCATCCTTTAAGACTGTACCTAGGTATGGTTGCCTTCATGAAGCCTTCCCTGATCGTCTCTCTCACTTCATAGGCACGCCAAACTTAACCTAACTTAAAGTTTGTTTTAATTACCTTCAGGTTTCATGGTTTAGAAGGATATTTGATACACAGGAATGATGCTTACATTGTAACAATAAGTCAAAAGAGCAAGATGTAAGAAAGCTTGCTAAATGGCATAATTTTTTTGTTAACTAACCCCTGCATGGATATGTGCATGGGTACACAGCAGATAGATCCGAAGGAAATATCCCACAGCACTAACAGTGGTTACCACTAGTGGGTGAGTTATGGGAGAGTCTTATTTCCTTCTTTTATGTTTATAGATTATCTGCACTTTGTATGATGAACTAGGTTATTTTGATAATTAGACAAAATGTTATTTAGAAAAAAAAATAGTTTTGTTGACTATTGCATGTGAATGTAAAGAAATCAGAAAAAAAGGCAGTGTTAGATCTGTATCTGCTGACATATGATATGGTTAAAAAGAGGAAGCTTTAGACTGATGCATACAGTTTCTGGTTAAAAACACAGAAAGAGGTGACTATATGCTTACAAATGTATGTGCCAGCAAGACGTCTTCAAGGCTGATAACATTGGTTATCTTGGGAGGTTGGGGAAACTAAGAAGGGTTGGTGGGATGGGGACGGTAAATAATTTGCTTTGCCTTTATTGATCTTTGTACCACTGTATTTTACTTGCTGTCATAAGCATGCATCACTATTATACAATTTTTAAAAAATCAAATAGAAAATAAAAGATTCTAAATTGCAGTATGGTCTAGGGTGTTTATAACTAATAATATAAAATTTCAGACAAGCCACAATGTTGTCCCCAAACTTGATTTTCTGGATGCTTCCTTAGAGTCATTTGTTATCACTTAATTTGGAAATTATTTTAAATTTAGAGAAAAATCTCAAGAATACTACAAAGAACACTCACCTACCCTTTACCTACAGTCACTACTGTTAATATTTTCCTCCACTTGCTTTATTATTTGTTCTTCAGTACAGTAATTTTAATTCATACTAGCAAAAAAGTATTATGTGTTCAGCCAGGTGTGGTGGCTCATGCCTGTAATCCCAGCACTCTAGGAGGCTGAGGTGAGAGGATTGCTTGAACCCAGGAGTTTGAGACCAACCTGAGCAACCTAGTAAAAAATTGTTTACAAAAAACACCCCCCAAATCAAAAAATTAGCCAGGCATGGTGGCATGTGCCTGTAGTTCCAGTTACTTGGGAGACTGAGTCAGAGGGATCAACTGAGCCCAGGAGGTCGAGGATATAGTGAGCCTTGATTATGCCAATTAAAAAAAATACAGGTTCATATATCACTATTTAATTGCCAGATTAATTGCCATGATTTTGAGTAAAAAATTTATGTTATTTCTTTTTTTTTGAGTTGGAGTCTCACTCTGTTGCTCAGGCTGGGGTGTAGTGGCACACTCACGGACACCATAGCATCGATCTGCTGGGCTCTGGCAATCCTTCCTCTTCAGCCTTCCAAGCAGCCGGAACTACAGGCGCAGATGCATGCTACCACGTCCGGCTAATTTTTTGATTTATTGTAGAGACAAGGTCTTGCCAAGTTACCCGGGCTGATCTCGAACCCACGGGCTCAGGCAATCCACTCGCCACGGCCTCCCAAAGTGTTGGGATTACAGGCTGAGTCACCGAGTCGGGCCTGTGCTATTTCCTCAGCTATAGATACGTTTTGTGTGTACAAAATATAGATATAGACAAGGCTGTTCTTTGAGGCTTTACCTGTAGTAGAAAAAAGTGGAAACCACCAACAGGTCTGGCAACAGGGATTGGTAAAATACATTACAGTAAACCCATGTAATAATTTGTTATGGGACAATAAAAAAAAGATGGACTTGTGTGAGATGATAGGAAATATGTCTGAGATATATTAAGAAAAAATTGCAGAACAAAATGTTAAGAATATGAGCCTAGTGTACAAAGAAAAAAGGGATACATGCTAGAAAGAGATACAAAAACTGTCGGTTTACTTTTTGGAAGAGGGCTGTGGTTTTTTATTATAGTTTCTATTATACACTCTTTTATACTCTGCATTATTTTTAAAAGCCACGTGCATGTGCTACTGTCATGATAGCAAAAACATTAACTGGCATGAAAATGCTACTACAAGAGGAAAGCTGACTGAATAGTGAAGGAGTGAGTGAGAGAGAGAGAGAGAGAGAGCGAGTGAGTGAGAGAGAGAGAGAGAAAGCGAGTGAGTGAGAGAGAGAGAGTGTGTGTATGTGTGTAGAGAGGGGGCAGAGCAGAAAGGAAGGGGTTCTCTTTCTTCTGGCACCTCTTAAAACATCCCCCTCGGTTCTGGACCATGGGAGGAGCCATTCTCAGTCCTCAGTAGGTCTGTTGGGCAGAGGTGACAGGTAGTGTAAGTCTCCTGAGGACTAGCTCCTTAGCTCTCCCTACAGCAGCTGCAGATGCAGAGAGGGGGGACTGTCAGGTCCCTGGACCTAATCTAGCTCACAGGTGTGCTTCCTATCATCACAGAGTGCTTAAAATATTGTGTCAACATTGAAAAAAAAATGGAGCAATTTCACATAAAAAAATTCAGATTCCCGATCCGCCTGGAAAAATCTGGCAAAACGAGGGCTGCATTTGTAAGCACAACAAATGGGAAGTCCAGGTACTGACTGCCTTCAGCAGGTGAGCATATCCCACGGGCTACAACCCCTCACAGTTACAAAGTCCTTCCAAATTCCCTGCTGGAATGTCTCGTGGGCAAGGCCCTGCACCCTAATGGATGGTGAGTTGAACATCTCTCTGCTGCAGTCTCTCAGTCCAGCAATATTTTCTACACAATCCTAAGCAGTTCCATAGTAGGAGGAGGGCTGTTATCTCACATTTTCATTATACAGGTGAAGATGCTGTGACCCAGAATGGTGAGGTAATTTGTCTAAGTTCACACAGCAAGTTAGTCTCAGGAAGAACAAGAGCCCAGAGTGCCAAACTTCCACCCCAGTGTTCATTCTGCTACCCTGTGTGGCCTCCCATAGACTGGATGGTGGCTGAGATTCAGGGACTGGGCTCTCCATGTGCTCAACCCAGGCCTCCCTCCTCAGGCACCAACTCCTGAGTGATCAGGTATGGAGGCATCAGGCTCCTAGGTCATCCAGAGAAAACAGGCATAGTAACAATCACAATCACAGCTTCCTTCACAGCTCACATTTCCCAAGAGGTGAGACAGGGCAGAGGGTGAGAACACAACTTTGATTTGTGGCTTTAGTACTTGCTAGCTGGGTGAACTTGAACAAGCTGTTCATCCCTCTGTTCCCTTACTTGCCAAGTGAAGATTATAATAATAATAAGTGAAGATTATAATTAATATAATCTTAGGATTGTTTTGAGGATTAACTGAATTACTATGTGCAAATATATGCCTACACATAAGTGCTCAATAAACATAAGTGAATATGATTTCTATAGGACAAGAACTGTGCTAAGTGCTTTCCATGCTTTATCATAGTCCTCCCAACTGGAGTCATGTAGGTGTTATTCATTCATTCACAACATTCACTCATTCAACAGTTCTTTAGGGAATGTCGTTATGCTGGGTGCTGTCCTTGGTGCTGGGAATAGAGTCAAGAATGCATTTCTGCCTTCATGAAGCTGACGTTTAGTGGGGGTGGAGAACGCAGATGATTAAATCCACCAGTTAATCAAGAGTCAGAAGTGATCCATGAAGGGAAATAACACAGAGTAAGAGCTCAAGGAGGAAGAGTAGGTAGCTGAGTGAGTAATTTTGGGTAGGGTGGTGGGGGATGGCTGCTCCCATGAAATGCATTGGAACAGAGACCTAAATAAGGTGAGGGAAGGAGCTGGCAGATGAACACAGGAAGAGTGTTCCTGGAAGAAGGAAGGGCGAGTGTGGTGGTCCTGAGGTAGGAGTGAAAGGCTGATTGGTTATTTGGAATGTTGGAGTAACCCAAAGGAGATCTTAATGCCTGTAGCCATGAGCAAGGGGGAGAGAGGTCAGACACAGGGCAGGGAGAGAGCCAAAGATCAAGTCATATACAATGTTCTCTGGCTTGTAGAGGAAGAAACCAAGGCTCAGAGAAGTTGAATAACCTGCCTGAGGTGTCCCAGCTGGTGAATGGAAGAACTAGGAATTTGAACTTAAGACCATCTGACTTCAAGGCATATGCTCTTAACCACCAGGATACATCACCTTGAGTGTGAGCATGCACAGTGGAGGTCTGGACACACACTCACAGCTAGTCCTGCTGTTCCTGCTCCAAGCTGTCTGCTGGGAAATTAGACACAGAGTGCAGGTGGTAAAGGAGTGAGTGAGTGAGTGTGTGTGTGTGTGTGTGTGTGTGTGTGTGTGTGTGTGTGTGTGTGTGTAGGGGGGAAGAGCAGAAAGGAAGGAGTTCTCTTTCTCCTGGCACTCCCATTTTCACCTTGACAGGTTCAAGCGGCCACTCTAGGTAATGGTGAGGACTCAGGGTTTATATGAAAAGTGGCATTTGCCCAACCTGTCAGTTCTTGGGGACATCTTGGAGCTGACAGTTTTAAAACACCAAAGGCACTTTAAAAAGTAAAAATAGCACATTTCTAAATTCAGCATCCTCTTTGGTAATGATATATTAGGCCTCCATTGCTGGTGGCATTATCTCGTACAGCAATATATTGCATTGTTACAATTCATGCCATCAGTTTGCAAAGCCAGGGTCATAAAACCCTGTAATTTATAACAGAATCTTGTAAACCTATGTATTATACATGTGTAGATATCATTGTCTGACATTCCATATGCAGTAACCACTTGGTTCAGAACTCAGGGCCAAGGCAACTCCCGTTACCCATTCCGCAATGGGCTCACCAGATGAGCCGGGGATGCCACTGCCAGACCCCACTTCCTGAGCAGTAAAATTGAGCAGCAGCCTATGTCTTAGTGATACAGGAAAGCAAAAGCACTAAAACAGCAAGATTTAATGGAAAGGAGAGAGAGTGACAGCCCTAGTTGGTGTCATGCACACAGCTAGGAATAGGATGCGAAGGAAGACCCACTTCTCCTCCTAGGTACGTGCTTCTCGAAACTTCCTGTGTATACGAACCACCTGGGAGTCCTATTTGACCACAGTTGCTGAGCTCCACCCCCAGAGATTTCCAGTTTGTAGGTCTGGAGCCCAGAAATTTGCACTTCTAACAAGCTCCCACATGGTGCTGATACTGCTGGTCCTGGGACCCTAGCTCAAGTCAGTCTGTTCCGGGTGACTTTGGGTGGTGGTGGGGGGACATGTAAAAAAATTAAGAGGGAGGAACAATCTGTTTAAGTTGACACAGCAAGATAGGGACAGATCTGTGGACAGAGCCTGGTCTCCTGGCCCTGGCTTCCAGGGTTGGGCTTCTAGGGCTTCCAGGGCTTCCAGGGCTGGGCTTCACTGCTTGTCTCCTGGAGTCATCCTCAAGTGTCTTCCAACCACAGGAGCGGCAACAGTGAGGGCAGGCCACGAGGATGGCAACCAGACACACATGGCTCACAGCAGACTCTGCTGGGCACATTAACTCTGCAGGGGCCAGTTGGAGCACTCAGCAGAGGCCACTCTGAGCTTCCTAGGACTCCCCGGAAGCCTAGACAGAATCATCTAATGACTTCTTGAAGGGAAAATGATGGTCTTATGATTTTTTTCCCCCGCTGAACCTCATCACCTCCAACAGCCACACGACAGATCGCTGCCGCCAGGGGGCCGTGGAGTATGAGGTCGGTGCTGAATTGCAAGGCAGAATGCTTTTTCATGAGGGGTCTTAATGACTTATGGAATCAAAGGTAGCAGGCGGGGATGCCATGCTTGGCTGAGCCCTGCAGGCCAGAGATGCTGCAATATCCACTTTTGCCCATCCCAGTGCTGGGTTCCCGTGCCTGCTACCTCAGGGGCAACCCCGGTCCATGCCCAGGGGTGACCTACTCACCACCAATCCTTGCTGGCTGGCTTCCCGCACTGTGTAGGTCTTGGCCCCTTTGCATCTGCATGTAAATGAGCCCAGGTCAACCAAACGTAGGCCTCCCACTGCTCGCTAGCATGACTGCAAAGACGCTTTATTGCTACTAGATTGCCCTTCGATGGGAACTGCCTCTTCAGAACCCTTTTAAGCCTCTCCGACAAACATTTTGATTTGATTCCGTATTGCCCTGATCCAACTGCAGACTCTTGAACTCCTGATTTGACTGCAGACTTAGAAGTAAATATCCCAGCGTGCCTGTACTAATCAAAGGACCATTTATACCGAGTAACAAATCCATTTGTGGCCCAAATAGTATCCTGGTTCTCTGCCACTCATTTCAGAAATGTAGTTTTCGGCCCTGTGCACTCCCCCAGCTAGCTCTTTACCCATCATTACCCAGCTTGGCTGTCAGAACTTCCACCTACCCTCTGGAGAAATATGGGACACTCAAGGTGAACACTGTCTCCTATCTTCTCCTCATCTCCCGCCTCAGAGCATCATCAATTCTAATCCTCCTGTCAATCATGGCTTCAACAATGGTTCTCTGAGCTGCTACTATGTCCCCAGTGCTGGGCTCTGGGTCCTTGTCCTCACAGAGCTTCCAGGGTAAAGGGAGAAACCACAAGGAAGCAGGAAATTAGGCTTTGTCATGCAGCCCCTTGTGACCTGGAGAAAGTCAATTAACTTTTGCTGAATGACAAGCCCTGATCCCTGCCTCTGAGGAATTCACATACCAGTGGGGGAGTCAGTCACATCTCCAGTTATTTGTAGTAATCATAACAGCTGAGGTGCACACCGCACTAGTTATACCCAAGTGCTTTATATACGTTAGCTCACTTAGGATTCATAACTGTCCTTGGCAGGAAATACTATAATTTACAGATGAGGAAACTGAGGCACAGAGACACAACTCACAAGCAGTGGAGTCGGGATTTGAGCTCAGAAAGTCACCTCCAGAGTCCATGCTTTGATGCTTGTGAACTCAGTCACAATGAGGTGAATGTGAGGTTGCTGACTGCCTTCACTCTGGAAAAGTCTCCAATCCCAGAGAAGCCAGCCAGGCTATCCAGCTCCTCTCTGCATTCATCCAGAGTGCTGTGGCCTTTCCCTGCCACTGAAGTGTGACTATCATGGCTGGAAAGATGCCATGTGGGGTTGGGGGCCCTCTCCGAGGCAGCGTCTGGAGATAGGAGTAATGAAGGGGAGCTGGCGCGTGACTGGCTGTCAGGCTAGGGGCTGAAGGCTGCTTCCTCTCAGCAGTCTGTGTTGGGCGCTGGCCATGTGGGCTCTGCTGAGCCATGGAAATGTCTGCCCTCCCAGTGCCTGCTTTGGAAGACTGCGTAGACAATCCGGTTGCCGGAAAGAGTTTTACTAAGACTCACCTGCCTGCTTCACAATTCACTGCCCCACCCCACCCCAACATGCCAAGAGTCTTTTTCCCTTTCTTTTCTTTTCTTTCTCTAATGTTTCCATGAATAAGAAGGAAGGAAAGTGGGGAAAGGAATATAGAAAATAGGGGAGAGAGGGACGGGGAGAGAAAGGGAGGGAGGGAAGAGGGAAGGAAGGAAGGAAGGAAGGAAGGAAGGAAGGAAGGAAGGAAGGAAAGATGGAGGGAGAGAGGGAAAGAGAAAGGAAGGCAGGAAAGGAGGGAGGGAAGGAAGGAAAGAGGGAGGGAAGTCTATAGTTGCTCAGATGCCTACAGTATGACTCTGTTATTCAAGGACCCCCATACTCTGAGCCCCAACCACTTTCCCAACTTAGCTATCAAGTCTCCTTGTCATTCAGACCTGGGCTCCAAGGCTGCTCCCCAAGGACACCACCCTGACCACAAAACTTAACATAGTCACCCAATCAGCCCTCTGCCATGCCCTTGTTTTAGTCCCACACACGGCCCACACGTGTTTTCCTCCTCCCCTTCTAGGATATAAGCCCCAGAGGAGCAGCACCTCTTATGGTTGTCTCCTTCCTGCTGCACCCACAGCACCCAAGACAATGCCCAGTTCAGAGCAGGCATTCAATAAATACATATCTGCCTCATGAAAGAGTGAAAATGAAGTTCCCTTCCAGCACAAACTATTTGTGGTGAATGAAAAACAAGTCACTCGGTTTTTCATTTGAGTTGAAAGAAAGTCTGCTCCTGCATTTAGTTCAAAGAAGCCAAAGAGAGTAAAACTCTTTTCTTTTTAAAAAAATTTTATTCTGGTGGGGGACACTGCAGGGGTTAGGAGCTGCCTTCCCATCCCCCAAGTTGTCACACATGGGGCGGACTCTGCTGCCCAGGAGTCTCGGTCATGACCCAGCCTTGAACTAGTCTCCCATCCACACGACCACGGCTGCTGCCTTAAACTTGCATCCCGGCATCTGGAACCAGACACTAAGTGGATGATCGCTATGATTAAACTGCCTTTTAATTATTCAATGCGATGTCAATGGCACACACCATGGTGACATTATAATGGACTCTGACTCCCTCGCAAATGTCAAGAAAGGCAGGGGACCATGACCTTGTCAAAATGTTGGCTGCTTGTGACTTTATTTCCAGTACACCAACTAATTTTTCAAGTAGCAGTGAATAGCAGTGAAGTGGGGGCTTCTCGTGGGCACCTGCTTGGAGTGACTCTGGTGATATAGGATTTGGTGGATTATTTACAGACTCAACAAATCATCTACTGCTTGAAATTCATTGACTCTCGAAAGAAATGAAGTTTTAAGTGTGACCAGTCAACAATTATTGGCTGCTCACTGGACGGACAAAAAAGCCTTCAGATGGGAATAAGTTTGGGTAAGGATGGGGCAGGAACAAAAACAAGAACATATTGGTGCCATCCTGGCAGGGCTTGGTTTAATTAAACAATCACTGACTACATACACTCCTGTACACATGCATGCATGAACACACACACACAGACACACACACCCGAGACAGCAAGGAGTGTTGGTTTGGATTGGAATTCTAAGCCTCCAAGCTTACACTTCTCTTCAATTAGATGTGCAACTTTGGAAAAGATTCAGCTCTCAGAGGATACCAAGCCAAAATCACTTCTGAGGTGTGATGAGGCAGTTGGTGACATTGTGCCACACACTCTCATGGATCATTAGTCACCATGCATTCATTGGTCACTGACTCTGAACCCAACACTGTGCTAGGACAGAAGCCAAGTTTTCCAAAGTGTCTGCTTTCAGGAAGCTTAGAGCAGAACTGAGACCCTAAAGGTGAAGCAGCAAACAGGTTGCAGTTAAAGATAATTCTGGCGCCTTGCTGATGGCAGGGCAAGTGGAATCAGGGAAAGGAGCAGTTAGCATAGGCTTGGGCAGTTGCAGAGATCTTTTGCAAGAGCTAGGATGTGACTGTGCTTTGGGGAGGAGCATGATGCCCAGAAGTGGAGGGGAAGCAGAGGGTAGACCTGGTGCAAGGAGGATGCAGGGTGAGCAGAACATGGGGAGGTGGCATGGGAGAAATGAAGACACGGTCACTGATGCTGCCTGAAGGGAAGGGAGGACTCATCCATTCCTTCTGTTGGGGCCAGTGGTTAGGTTCTGAGCAACCAGCAGCAATTCTCTCTTCTTTTGGCCACAGGACTTCAATTTCTTTTTGGGAAATTACTTGTGCCTCACCATGCAGATCTAGAGGGCTTATAAATCACAGGATGTGTGAGCTACACCAACTGGATTCTCTTTCCCAGGACTTTGACTCTTGAATGTAGTTAGGCCTAGGTGTGAAAAACACTTGGTGTTCATTCATTCCAGGGATGTGGCCCTGACCTGAGAGAGAGGTTATTATCACTATCATATATCACTTTGTGCCTTTTTTCAGGCTGATTTTACAATTTTTCTATTGGTTAGGTAAGCAACCTAAGGTCTCCCAGTATAATTCCTTTTGCTTAATTTAGCCAGGTCAGCTTCTCTTGTTTACAACCAGAAAATCCTAACTGACATCCACCCATCCTTCCACTCATGATTCATCCATCCATCATCCATCCTCTCATCCATTCATCCTTTCATCCATCAACCATCCACTCATCCACTCATCCATCCATCACCCATCTACCATCCATCCACCTTTCCACCCATCCATCCTTCCATTCATCCACCATCCATTAACTCACCCTTTCACGCTTTCCTCTATCATGCAACCATTTAACCATCATACATCAATCCATTCATCCACTCATCCATTCATTCATCTGTCTAGTCATCCATCACCCATCATCTATCCATCCAGCCATCATCCAACCATCATCCATCCAACCATTCACAATCCATCCAACCATCCATTCATCCGTCCAGACATTCATCACCAATCTATTCGTCATCCATCCACTCATCCATTAATGCTTCCACCTAGTTATTATCCATCCGATCACTCATCCATCCATCCATTCCCCAGTTTACTTGCATTGTTGGAGTGCTGAGGACCAATAGGAAATAAGTGAGGGCAAAGCATACAAAGTTAAAGGGAAAAGTAAAGTCCAGGATTTAGAGTACAAAAATTAATTATATAACAACACACAATTTAGTGCAAAGTCATAGAACACAGGCGGTCTAATACATAAAGAAGCCATCAGGGTCACCTGGAGCTTACTGAGAGGGATCTTTGGAGGGGATTTTTTTTTTTGAGTTGGAGTCTCACTCTGTCACCCAGACTGGAGTGCAGTGGCCACTCCCGGCCACCGCAGCCTCGGACTGCTGGGCTCCGGCGATCCTTCCGCCTCAGCCTTCCGAGTAGCCGGAATTACAGGCATGCGCTACCACGCCCAGCTGATTTTTTGATTTATTGTAGAGATGAGGTCTCGCTGCCCAGGCGGGTCTCTAACTCGCGGGCTCAGGCAATCCACTCACCTCAGCCTCCCAAAGGCGCGGGATTACAGGCTGAGCCACCGAGCCCGGCTTGGAGGGGACTTTTTAAGAGCAAAGTTTGAAGGACACCAACACATGTATAGCACCTAGCACTATTCCAAGAACTTTTACCAGAGTGATGAGCTCCCTTGTTTCCCAACCACCCTACAAAGTAGGTGTCAGCACCCTCCTTTTGTGAATAGGGACACTGAGGCTCAGAAAGATTGTACAGCTTGACCGAGTTCATAGCTATTAAATGGCAGGACCAAGATTTAAACTCAGGTTTTACCACTTCCAACATCCCACACTGCCTAACAGGAGCACATTGTGTTTCCTTGGGACTTTGTTTCCACCTCTACAGAAGGTGGGGGTTGGATGAGACAGGTCCATTTCAGCACTACTTTTAATGAGCACATGAACAGATGTGACCTTGCCTATGTCTTTTTTCTGCACCCACATGTCCTGCCTTGTGAGCTGTGCCCCAAAAGAGCTATTCTGGCTGCTTGCTCCTCCTGGGGTCCTGTGTTTCACCAGATACAGACCAGTTTTCATGTTGATTATTTTGACTTGAGATCCTAGCATCATGTGGGTAGTATAAATCCAGACCCCATACCATACACTCATGCCCACACAGGATGCAGGCTCACAGACTCTAGTTCTTGCAGGAGATTTGTCCTCCTTCCTGGAGCCCCTAGTAAACCCCTAGCTTCCTTGAGTCTCTAAATGGAGTTTTCTATTCTTTGATTATCAGAAAGGACAACCTCTAAAGAGTCCTTTATGTAGGAGTCGTGTCTTGGGGCCTCAGGCGACAGCCACCCTCCTCCATCCCCAACACTCATCAGTCTCCTGGCCTGGAGACTATGCCCTGGTCCCATTGGGTCAGCTACGTGCTTTCCTCGCTGGTTTTAAGGTCATCCATTGTTTCTAAAATCTAAAAATTTCTTTCTTTCTCCCTCCCTTATTCTTCCTTGTCTGTATATTTAAAAACACTAGGAATGCTGGTAGAAATATTTACCATGTTTGGACATCTTAGACAACCTTCCTTGCTTAAAGTTCAGCCATCTGTTAATTTTTTAGAGAGCAGAGGGAAAGTTTCAGATCTGAGCTCACTCCCTCCAGCCAGCTGCCTGGTCCCAGCAGGCTCTGTTGGCCGAGTCAGACCCCTTTCCTCTCCATTCATGAGAAACCTTCTCTCCAGTCTAATGAGGGAAGTCTCCTGGGACCCTTCACTTCATTTTCACTCTAACCAGACACTAATCTCATTTACAACTTTTACTGTCCACACTGAGTGATTTTTTTTGAGTCAATAAACTAATTCATTGAAAAGTCAATTGATTAAAAATTAATACCTTACCATTTTCTCCAATCACCTATCCAAACCCCTGGGTTGGCAAGTTATTTCCATTAAAAGGAAAAAAGTCTTTAATTGTATAATCACCTTTACATTTTGAAATGACAAGCCTGAATACTGACTATAGAGCTAATTATGTTATAATGAGCCCATTTCCTCATCCTGGTCCCCTCTTACCTGAATGCAGAGTTTCCTGGCTTCTCTCCCTGCCTTGGATAAAATCCTCATCTCCTCCCATAGTCTCCCTCCACTGCTGCCAAAATGATCTTTCTGAAATGCAAATCTGATCCTTCCAATCCCATATACAGTTTAAAATGTTTCTCTAGTCATGTGAAATGTTCTGGGCCTGAGAATGGGTTTTATCTGCTCTCATGGGGTTTTAAACATCCTCAACTAGGCTGCCTCCAGGCGGGGTGTGTGCTGCCCCGTCCACTTCCACCTGGTTTCTCCTTCCATTACCCGTCTAAGACTTAAAGACAACTTCACTTCCAACCCTGGATGAAGGCTGGGTTGCCCACACAAAATCTTCCCTTTATAACTTGGGCCCTTCTCCATATGTTTCACCAAGGATGACTCTACCTGCTTGAACGGTTTCAGGAAGAATACAAATAGCTTCTTTATTGAGCATCTACTACAGTAAGTCCCCTACATTTGAAACTTCAAGTTGTGAACTTTCAAAGATGTGAACATATATTCCCACGTTCAATCACACAAGTTAGTTCATGTATCTGGCATACTTTTCAAGGTACTGTACTGTAAGATTAAAAATGTTTTCTTTGTTTTTTTTTGTGTTTGTTTGTTTTTTTATGCCCTCTTTGTGTGAAAAAGTTTTATAAACCGATTTATTATAGTACAGTACTATATAGCTGATTGCGTTAGTTGGGTACCTAGGCTAACTTTGTTAAACTTACACACAAATTGGACTTATGAATGCACTCTTGGAACAGAACTCATTTGTTTGTAATACCTACTGTCTACATAAGGCCCAGTGCTAAACACTTTAAAGACATTATCTCATTTAAACTGCACAATAATGTCATACAGAGGAGGAAGTTAAGGATCAGGGAGGTTGGAGCTTGGCCAAAGTTAGAAAGCCAAGAGATGGCAACATCAGAACTTAGTTTTGAGGGTGTCTGGTTATAAAACCTATGCTTACAACCTCTACCCTGTACAATGTCCCATTTCCAAATAAGGGTTTTTTGGACCTCATAGTTGCACAGAACTGACTATACCCCCTTTGTACCCCTTGCCTTTAGGTTCCTATGCCAGTGTCTCTGAGTTTCTCTCTTACCTCCCTGACTATTCCCCGTTACCCTCCCTCCTTTGCCAGCTCCTCTGCTTCCTGACCCCTGAATGCAGGGCCTAGTACTCAGTCTGCTGCTCTGCTCTGTCTACACACTCAACTTATGAGAACCCTTCTAATCCACATGACTAAATCTTCCCACTCCATCCATGACTCCCAAAGCCCTGCCTCCTCTCCTGCTCTTTCCTGGAGCTCCAGGCTTTTATATCAAACTATCTATTAGGATGCTTAAGTAGGACATTATTTCGGTCTCAACATGCCCCAAACATTGTGTTCTACCCCTGACCCCCTCATCTCCCAAATCTACTCTTCTTCATCCTTTCTCTTCTCAATTCATGTTACCAGTAGCAGCCTAGTGGCTCAGGTTCACAACCTAGGAGATAACATAATTTCAGATCACTTTCCACACTCAATCCAACAGCAAGTCTCACTGGATCACTCTTCACACCCAATCCAACAGCAAGTCTCACTGGATCCACCTCCAACATACACCAGATTGGACCATGCTCACCACCTAACATAGTCAAAACCCTAGTGCAGTCCACCAGCATCTTACATCCCAAGTATTGTACCAGCATCCTAACTTGTCTTCTGACTCTATTCTTATCTACTCTTATCCAACCTCGATGCCAGAATGATCTTCTTAAAGGGTATTATTTCATGGCACCCTCATACCCAAGTCCTCCAATGGCTTCTCACTGCCCTGAAAATAATCTCTAAATCCAGCCCAGCCCACAAGGCTTGCCAGGATTTGGCTTGTACCTCCTTCCTCAACTTCAGCTCACACTACTTTCTCCCTCTTCCACTCTGTTCAAGACACACAAGTCTTCTTTCCATCTTTTGAATAAACCAAGTTCATTCTCATCCCAGAACATTTGCACTGTGTCTCTTCTGCCTGAGATGCTTTGCCTCTAGGTCTTCCCCTGGTTGCATCCCTCTATCGTTTAGGTCTCAGCTCAAATATCACCCCTTTAGACAGGGCTTCCTGACTGCACGAGCTAAAGCATTTTGCAAATACCTTTCTCCATCTCTCTCCATCCTAGTGTCCTATTTTGTTATCTTCAGAGCCCTTAACATTATCTGAAATTATATTATCTGCTTATATGTTGATCATCTACCTTCACCACTCCACCCCACCCCACTATCTTCTAAACTGTAAGCCCCATGAAGGCAAGGACTGTGTCTGTGTTGCTTGTTTGCTGGGGCCCAGTGCTAACAGGGTCTGGCATCCACTAGGCACTCAATTAATTCTGACTTAATAAATAACCAAAATCTCTAAGAAGAAGACTGAATTTTGATATTGATTTTAGTTGAACATTGCTTTACTGGGCACCTATTTTGTGCCAGTAAATATGCACAGGGATATATAAGATTCTGAGAAAACCCTCTTTTCATCACATAAAACTTGCACATGGTTGTATTAATATCATCACCATAACTTCATCATCATCATCATCGTCGTCGTCATCACCATCATTGTCATTGTCACCATCACCAAACCTCCATCATCATCTTCATCACTGTCATAATCACCACCATTGTCATCAATATCACCATCATCGTCATCACCATCATCACCATCACCACCATTGTCATCATTATCACAATCATTGCTATCATCATCACCATCACCGTCATAGTCACCACCACTACCGTCATCGTCATCATCACCATTATCACCGTCATCGTCATCACCATCATCATTTACCATCATTGTCACCATCAGGAGGAATAATCTCCAACATGTTTATAGTACTTTCATTGAAAAACACAGTTCTGTGAACATTATACCTCTGGGTTCTAAGAACAGTCAAGTGAGGGAGGTTTGCCAGTAATTTGTGTCCACTTTCTACAAGTGAGAAAACTGAGCCCAGAGAGGGAAGTCACTTGCCTGAGATCATTCAGCTCCAATGAAAGAGAAGTGACTCAAGCCCAATACTTGCAGAGTGTCTTATCCCTTGGACAGAATTTCCTCCCTCCGTGCCAGCCTTCTTTGCCACCTGGCGACAGGTGATGCAAACAGAGCCCAGAACAACATCCTGTTTTAACAACACCTGGGTGAGAAACTGCCCCGAGCCCGTACATTTTCATTCCGGCAATGGAAGAGAAGGGATAGCTTTTAAATTGTAACCCATGGTCACACTTTATGACTGTTAAGGGGGAAAAGAAAATAAAAGCTTAAGGTGAGTTTAGGAGGACTTTTTGGTTGGTTAAAGAAAAAAATTATAAAATTAAAGGAGTAGAAAAAAATAAATTACTAGTGACTGTTTTTACTGTGTGAGCTTACAAGCTGGAGTGGAGAATTAAAAAGTTATATAGCTGGGGTTTCTTTCCATGACTTACCACAGATGAATCCTCAATATTTATAGCTTTTTGCTTTTTTTCCATCTCAAGGTAGTAAGCCATCCCCTGATATAGAGTTGCTGCTCTCCACCCAAGAGTCATGGGGGCTGTGTGTACTCAAAGAGCTGTCACAGCTGAGAACACAGCAAGGACTTGGGAGGGTGTGCTTATTTACTGTCCCTCTGCCTAGGGGTAGCAATCCCTTGTTCACTCACAACCATGGGAGGTGGGGAGTACTCGTCTATGCGAGGATCCAGTGAGGAGAAGGTTCTAAAAGAAGTAGAACAATACCAGCCAAAGTTGGGAGTGGCAGTAGTGGGACACTGCCAGGGGAGAAAGGGGGGCACATAACATCACGAAGCGTACCTGATCCCAAACCAGGTGAAGTGAGGATCAATGGGAGGCCTAAATTTCACCTGTATGATGACCACTTAGGTACCTAATCCTGAATTATACCCCACATCTTTAAAATAAAAATAAGAAAAAAAAACACACAAAAAACAAAGTTCCATGCCAGAAGCTGTCCTCTCAACTAATTTAGTCAAATTGCAAATACCACTACTGCCCCCATTTTACAGATGGGGAGTCTGAGGCACAGAGAGATTAAACAACTTGCCCAAGGTCATGCACAATGAATTCCCTCTCAGGATCCCAGTCCTTGAGGAGTTTAAAACCTAGCAGGGCGAAAGGAAGGAATAAAGGAAGAATGGAAGGAATTACTGAGGGAGGAGGAGGAGGAAGGAAATACTAGTTGAGCATGTGCCTTGTGCCACACATCACAAGAAATTCTGCCCCGTTATCATTTTTCCTCCTCACAGCCACTCTGGGGAAACCAAGTGGTCTTTATGAGGAGGGACTCAAAAAACTTGGAATTTATTTATAAAAAGTTGTGCATTTATTCGCATATGTTTAAACTTCAGTCGTCTTCCAAGTACTCTCTGATGCAATATACCTAGCTAGATGCTTTTTCCAACTGCTCAAAACAACGAACTCATCCATTGTGATGCCTTTTCGTGTTTCTGCAGTTTTGTTTCACCTCTTCCACGTTGGCAAAACATTTCCCTTTAGGACTTTTTTTCATCCAGGAAAACAAAAAAAGTCACTTGAGGTGAAGATTGGATGAATAGGGAGGGCAGGGTACAGGGGTCATGTCGTTTTTGGGCAAAAACTGCTGAACACTCTGCAGGGGTGTGGGCAAGTGCATGCATAAATCATCCATTATGAAACAGGCAAACACTGAAAGAACCTCAAAAAAAAAAAAATTTCACTGAAGCCAAAGGCAGTGTCTCACAACCGACATTAGCTAATGCCAATGGGTTCCCAGAAAACTTACTTAGCAGAGGAAGCCTGTACAAGGAGCCCACCCTCCAAAAATAACTTTAGGGCTTTTGGGTCCCCTTCATATGTCCATTTTATAGATAAGGCAACTGAGGTACAGAAAAGTTAATGAACAAGTCAAAGTTAGCTTGGATGTAGGATTGCTGGAATATCAGCTGAAGTCTGTCTGGTTCTATCTCTTACTGGCTGGATGGCCTTGGCACGTTACTTGACCATGTTGAACCTCTGTCTTCTCATTTGTGAAACAGGAATCATTTCTCTACTGTCAGGCTGACCTCTCAGGGACTGGATGGAAAAGTACTTTGTAAACTAGAGAGCACCACAAAATAAACTCTGGTTCAATGCTTGCTGGTAGGGAAGTCCAGCTTATTATCTAGGGATGAGGAAATTGAGACACAGTGATCCCAAGTTGACTTATCCATGTCACAGAACAAATACAAAAAAAGACTAAAAGCTGAGCATCCTGCCTCCTGGTGTATAGTTCTCTATCATTCACCCACTGGGGAACCTCACTGGGAAGAAGGGGACTCAGGCAGGTACAAATTATTGACAACAAAAATCTAAATATGAAAACAAGTGGTCCTGGATCTCAAGGTCACTGTCTTGTTGTCCCCTCTCCCCCACTTTTTAAAAGCAGCACAACGCCTAGAATGTCCACTCTGAGAAAGACTACATAGATCAGTGAATCCAGGGATTCTCAGTCCCAGCTAAAAAATACCCATGTCTAGATTCAACCCAAAGCCAGTGAAACCAGAATCCCTAGGAGTTGAGCTCGGGCTTCAGTCATTAAAAAAAAAAAAATTCCCCAGATGATTCTAATATGCAGCCTGTTGAAAAAGACTGACTTATGATCTCCCTTATTTTCCAGATCACCTTTATTTTCCTCTGGGCATCAGAGGCTGAGACAGGGGCAGCCAAGGATTGAGGGTTGCCTAGCAGCCAGAGACAAAGTCTGACTCTGGTCTCCTGGTTCCTAGCTTGGGACTCTTCTTTCACTCCCTTTGTCCTGCAGTTGTGGTCAAAGGGACCAGATGACCCTGGTGCCCCCGGTCCCTGAGGATAGCCACTGCCCCCCTCACCTCTCCCACTCCTCTACCCCTCCTAACCAGCACCTCATGTCCCCTACAGAGAGCCTTGGGTACCTGGGAGGTCTGGGCTGAATCATGTCCTATGAGTCTGCACCTGGGCCGGTCTACACACTGCAAAATGAAGTGGAGAACTGAGGCAATTATCTAATGTATTAGCAAGCCTGTCCCTGCGGCACTCCTGTGAGCCAAAGTAATAAATACAAAATGGTAATTTCTCTCTAGAAGCCTGACTCCCGCCTCCCACACCATTCCCCTCCTACCCAGAAGTCATATACCACTGCCTGGTTGTCCTCTCCTGCATGGGGTGGCAGTAACTGAGTTATTTAAATATCCCAGGCAAACTTTGCTTTTTTGAAATCTGAATCATCACGCCGTCACCTCAGTTCTCCTCTGCAGCTTACCTGTCTGGCCACAGCAGACTCTTCTAGGCTTCAGTCGAGAGTAACAAAAATGCCTACAGGTATCAACTAATGACTCCCAGGGCCTAACATCTTTTTTGTGTATGTTGTAGACTAACATCAACCCTGAAAAGGGAGCAAGGAGAGCTAAGTTGCTGCTGAGACTTGGCTTCTTACTAGCTTTGTGACCTTGAGCAAGTTACCCCACTTGCCTGGATTTGCAGTTCTTTTGTGGCCTTCCCCTGGAGTTAGTTGTGCAAATCCAAATAGAGAATGGATGAGAAACTGCTTGCAGAGACCCCAACAAAATCTGTCCATGGGAAAGTCAAGACTTGAACCCAGTGTCCTCACTCTTATCTTACTCCATGGTAGGCTTTCAGGGCATCAGTGGTTGTATGCCATACAGGGAAGACAGGGGGGTTGCAGGATATTCCAGGTCGAGGGAACAACATGTGGAAAGCCTTGGAAGAGCATGGCTGATACAGGGAATCTGGGCAGTTCAATATGGCCGAATATGTGGGGATGAGAGCTTGGAGATTACCTGGGTGCTTGGCCTTATTTTGTAGACAACAGGGACCGTGTAATAATACGAAGCATTGCAGAGTCTCAGACTAATGATAATAAATGGCTGGCTTAGTTTTTTGGGACTAAACTGGAGAGGCCATGGAAAGGTTGAGCCTGCTGCCTGGCTATAGGATAGTATGAGGGTGGGGAGATTGAATCGATGACTTGGAGTGGAGTCACTTTGATATCCTGAGAGCCCAGCACAGTGCCTGGTTTGTAACAAGGTACTCAATAAAAGCATGAATGAGTAGATGAAGCTGTCAATCTGTGAATGAATAAAAGAATGAGCACAGGAATGAATGACTCAAGAAGCAAATGAGGGTATGAATGAGTGAATGGAATTAACAGTCTAAGGCACGGTTTGCAAGCAGCCTTAGCAATTCTAACTAATGGCCTTGTTGCAACAAAAGCCAGGCTTCCAGCCACATTACCTAGAAATGCCCTGTTACCTGCATGGCTCCCTCAGTTGAAGGTTTTCTCCCCCTCAGCAGCAACACGCTGCTCAAAGACAAAACTGATCACCGTGATCAAGCCAGAGGCTCTCCTTGGATCCTACCTCTCATGGGCATGTCCACTGATACCCACGAAATCAGGAAAAGGAGCAGAAATACCTAGCGACTTGTCCTCGCGGGGAACTCTCTTTGGAGGTATGTGACTCTGTTGCCATTTTCCCATTCACACAGTCTTTCTCAATGACTTGTCATTTCAGTATCACAACATGACAATGGCAAGAGTTATCTTTAATAGAGACTTACCAATTGCTGCGCTGTCTGCATTTCTAAGTGGCAGCAGCTGGAAGTCTTGCCTAGGAGAAGCAGCTGTGCAGCTCAGGGCAGGATTCAGGACAAGATGGGCCCACCTTGAACTCTGTCCAAGAGGGATGATTCATTGTGACATAGAAAAAAGTGCCAGGGTTGATAGGCACCCAGGTCTGTCCAGGGCCTTCTCGCTTATTCCCTGCTGCTTTCGCCTTGGCCTTGGAGATCCTTGCTACAGAAAACGTGGCCCATCTACCAGTGGCATTGGTAGCACTTGGGAGCTTATCAGAAATGCAGGATCTCAGATTCCATCTACTGAACCAGAATCTGCATTTTTTGCACTATCCCCAGTGATTATCATGCACATATATATTACTGAAGTTTGAGATAGTCTGTCTGTGAATGACTCAGGCAGCACAAGGGTTCAACTCCCCGGCCAGGTTTCACCATGCCCTCCATTGGGATTAGGGAAGACTTTCCCAGGAGGTAAAACTGACATTGAGACTTGCAGAAACATAGATTTAGACTCCTAATAGCAATTCATCACCATGACCCAGGAAAATTCTGGAACAGGAGCCTGAAATGACCTGGCTCTGGCACCAACTGAATGACCTTGGGCAAGTCAATTCTCTTCTTAGTTGGCCATCTGTAAAATAGGAACAATACTGTTTGCTTTTCTGTGCCACAAGATTATCATAAAGATGAACAAAAGTGAAAGGTTTGTAGGTTCTTTGTGAAACACAAAGCCAGGGGAAGGGTCTATTTTCTTGAACTTCTGGTCTCAAGCAATTCTCCCACTTCCAGCTCCCAAAGTGCTGGGATTACAGGCACGCACCACCACTTCCATGGCGATCTGAGGGCCTGTTTTTACTGTGGGCCACCAACCATTCAGACCTAACATTTTATTTTATTTTATTTTGAGTTGGAGTCTCACTCTGTTGCCCAGGCTGGAGTGCAGTGGCTTGCTTCTGGTCACTGCAGCCTCGACCTGCTGTGCTCCGGCGATCCTTCCGCCTCAACCTTCCAAGAGGCTGGAACTACAGGCGTGCGCTACGACGCCCAGCTAGTTTTTTTTTTTTTATTTCTTGTAGAGATGAGGTCTTGCCAAGTTGCCCAGGCGGGTCTCGAACCCGCGGGCTCAGGCAATCCACTCACCTCAGCCTCCCAAAGGCGCGGGATTACAGGCTGAGCCACCGAGCCGGCTCAGACCTAACATTTTAAAGGATGAATGAGGAAACTCTAACTGAACATCAAAGGCTTAAGACCTTTGCTCTCCTGAAGATTAATCAGCAAAGGAACACGAGGTGCTAATTACCCAGGATGTAATACTCCCAAGAAAGGGCCTGGCAAAATCAGTCTCACCAAGCTGCCCTTAGATGGGGATTTGTGATTGGATTCTTTTTGTGCTGCCGTTTTTCTCCATTCACTTGGAGTTATTTTTTAAAGGAAAGTTCAGCCTAAGGACCCACATCTACATTACATTAGCATTCCAGAGGTCAATATTTCCAGAACTGCTAGACTCATGCAGTTCTCTCACATTGTGTGGGTGAGAGAGGCAGCCACGTTTCAGAAGGAGCCAGATGTACTCACAGTACAAAGAACAAGAGATTGAGCAACTAGATCTGGATTTTCCAGTGTTGGGAGGAAGGAGGCAGATCCTTCCTTCACTCAAGGCTTTTGACTCACTATTCCCCTGTTTGGAACACTTTTTCTTAATCCCTGTGTGGCTTCTCCTTCTCATCTTTCAGGTCTCAGGAAAGATGACACTTTCTCAGAGAATCTAATCCTTCCTTGTTCTCTGTCCTCAAGCAGTCCCTGCCATTACCTATGAGACTCCCTTAGTTTTTGACTTTCAGAGCATGTATTAATACTGGAAGCAACAACAGCAACAACAAAAATCCTGGAAGCAGTCTTTTTTAAAAAATTAATTTACTTGCATATCATCTGCACCTCCACCCCTCAATGTACAGGGTTTTTAAAAAATCCTCAATTACCTGGGAGTCATATTAAAAATTGATTACTGAATTTCTACCCTATAAATTCAGATTCAATAGTTCTGGCTTGGAGCCAGGGAATTTTTAGCAAGCCCTCCCCATGATTTTGATCTTCAGGAAGACTTGAAAAACATAACTCCAGAGTGCGGGCTGTGAAGGGAAGACCAAGTTCATTTTCCTATCCATAACTTTTCAGTGAATGAATCAATGAATGACTGAATGAGTCCGCGTATATTTTGGTGGAATGGTCCTTTTTCTTGTTTCAGCAATTCAATATTCAGACAGGAAACTGGTTGTCTTCAAGGCATAGCATTAAGTGCTGGGGCAGCCACAAGATGGAGTCAGGCATGGTCCTCGTCCTTGAAATGAGATGACAGTTGATAAGGGGAGAAACTACGTAGATATATAGGACTGCAATAAAAGATGGAGAGAGGAAAGGGTCATCAAAGTGACATAAATAAGGTGAGTTCTGTGTGGTTGAAAGGGTGGAAAATATCCCTTTGCTGACAGATGATTTATATGGAGGAGTGGCCTGAGATAACCAGAGAAGGGATGGGATTTTTTAAAACAGTATTTTTATTTTGTCTCATATGTTGATTTGAGGTTAGTCACGCACGTATGTGATTAAGAAGACTCAGGTCATAGTGAAGGGTGTAGGGTGAGAAGCTGGGCTTCCTCCCTCCCACCCAGCCTACCCTATCCTCCAGGCCCCTCCTCAGAAGCAGTCTGCTATCAAATCTCAGGCATCCTTCCAGGTGTAATCTGGGCATATAGAAGCACCCAGTCGTCCAGAAAAGATAGGGCGTCAGAGGCAGAGAGGACAGATCCAGGCGCGCAGGGGAAGGAAGCAGCCTGAGCAAAGGGCGTGGGGGTTAGAAAATTCCTTGGAAGGAGGAGATAAGCAGCTCACAAATAATTTGGCTTTGTGATTTGGGGCCCTGAACCCACAACTCCAGGAAGGTGGGAAGAGTCAAGTCAGCCAAGGTAATAGGTACTTTCCTGCCCGGGAATTCTTAGAACATGGGGTGGGGTGGTAGATCTTTTAAGAATGTGAGATGCAGGTCCTCATCACTACTTCCCCCATTAACCTTCTGGGCTTTGGTTTTCTCATATGTAAAACGGGTATAATCCTAGAGTGTTGTCCTGAGAATTAAAGAAGATAGCATCAAAGATACAGAGTCTCACACACAGTAGGTTTTCTTTTATCTTGTTTTCTCTCTCCCTTCCTCCAACCCCCTGGCAACCCATTCCACCCAAGCTGCCCGAATCGCCTTTGCAGAGACCTTATCTGACCCCAGCTGCATCACTTATTAGCAATGCCACTTTTGGTAAGTTGACCCTATCACTCCTGGCACACAGGGAGTTGCCTACAGGTTCCTGCTCCATTTTCTACTTTCCCTAGCATCATAGCATACCTAACAGTATAGGGGACATTGCTCTCACTGCTCTAAAGATATGGCAAAAGATAAAAGCCTGACACATGCACGTCCCTGGCCGGAGTTTTAAAAATGAAACTACTTGGATGTGAAAAATGCAGTCATGTTTCCTTGGCTGGTTAAAATATTTGATGCTCATAGAATATTCAACAACAACAAAAAAAGGCTCTCACTCCATGTACCATCAAAAATGTAATGTAATTATAGCGATGTTAAATATCCCCAGCTGTTCCGAGATATTTGAATCCTAAATCAAGCCTGCCTGTGAAGATCCTGTGGTTGCAGCTGGAGATCCACACCAAGGACCATACAGACAGAAAGCTGGGAAAGTTTAACCAAGAACTTTGGGCTTGAGTCCCCACGCTTGTTCATGATGGGCTGGGCTTTCCCCCCAACGCTGGGGTGAGGATCCCACAACCCAAGCTGTTGGCAACATTACCAAAGAGCTCCATGTGCCTCAACAGGGCCATGCAATCTGGCAGGTCATAAGTATTTATCCAAATAGTCTTTCAAATCCATGTGCAGGGAGCGTAAAGAGATAGTGTAAAATAAATGGTAATAAAGTGAATAAACACGCGTCTCACTCCAGAGCCTTTGAGGTGCTTCTATAAATCAAATTCTTTCCATAATTTGCTCTGTGAGACTGTGTTGAGAAGAAGAATCAAACCTCATCTGCTTTCCTGAGCAGTAGGCTCAGATTTATGGGTGTGAGTTCACAGTGGATGCCCGTGCCATTTCAAAGCAGGAAAATAATTTTCGTTGGGAGGGGTTCCAAGAGAAGATTAAACCCTTCACTTTCAGAGATCAGAGTATCAACAACTTTCAGATCAGATATGCCATCCAAATCAGAGGGGCTGGCCAGAATACATTTTGGAAGAAGAGAGAGTTTACAGAGGAAGAAGCTGATACTGCCATGATACAAAAGTACCATCTGTAGGCTTAAGCACAAATATCCTCAGAGTCTATTTCAAGCTCCCCAGTGACTTGCAGTGTGACCTTGAGCAACTCCATCTCCCTCTCTGATTTCTAATTTTGGTCATGGTACCAAATGGGGAAGAAACTCCAAAAGGCTCTGATCTACTCAGAGAACTGTGATATGAAAACTATGGGTTGTTTCCTGGCTAGAATTGAGACAATAACACATAGAAAGCTGTTGGAGGCTATTCCTCCAGGGCCTCAAAAGTCTTTCTTGGAAGGAGTGAGGGTATAAAACCTATTTTAATGATGATGAAGATAATAGCGGTAGCTCATACTTATCTAGCACCTTTTATACCTATGCTATGCTTTTACATTCAAGAGAGTAGAGACATTTTCTATGTTTATAGTCAATATTCATCCACCAAGACTAGCCTATGGCTGGCCCTCAATAATTTGTTATGGGGAGAATATATTATTTTTAAGTTTTACAAGAACCCTGCAAAAAAGTATGATCTGAGTTTTACAAAAGAGGAAACAGTGTCAATGGGGGCAAGTATCTCCCTAACAGCCACCCAGCTAATAATTGGCAGAGCTGGTATTTGAACTTGAGTGTGTCTGACTCGTAAGGCAACCTTCTTTCTACCCCCCTAGCCACCTCCTTTCTAAGTTTCTGGGGTATAAATTCCCAATCTTGCATGAAACTAAGTGTGGTTACAATACCCTCAAGCTATTTTGGAAACTAGATATATGTTTGTTACAACTTCTTTTATTTTCTTGATTTTTGGATAGACCCTGCTCCAAAACTACCCAACCTGATTTACTATGTGAATTCAAGTGTAAAACAGAAAGTATTTTCTATAGAAACAAGTAAGGAGGTCTATATTAGTTTCCCATCACTGTTGTAACAAATTACCACAAGCCTTAGTAACTTCAAACAACACACATTTATTCTCTTATAGTTCTGAAGGTCAGAAGTATGAAATGAGTCTTACTAGCTAAAATCAAGGTTATCAGCAAGTCTGCGTTCCTTCTGAAGACTTTAGGGCAGTCTGTTTCCTTGCTTTTTCCAATGTCTAGAGGTCACCCACCTTCCTTGACTTGGGACTCCTTCCTCCATCTTCAAAGTCATCAGTGTAATATCTTTAAATCTCTCTCTGACTCTTTGACTTCTGTTTCTGTGGTTTCTATCTCCTCTCACGCCGACTCTCCTGTCTCCTTTTGTCCTTTATAAGGACCTGTGATGATATTGGAATCAGCCAGATAATAGAGGATATTCTGCTCATCTCAAAATTCTTAACTCAATCACATCTGCAAAGTCCCTTTTGTCCCTAAGGAAATGTATTCACAGGTTCTAGGGATAAGGTCATGGACACTTTTGAGGGGCCATAATTCAGTCATTACATTTTGGTTTGATTGCACTCTGGATAGGCTCCTGGTGTAGCAGAAGGCTGCCCCTGGAGTTGATGCTTCAGCTACTTCACGTCCTCCTGGGTTCACCCAGAGCCCCTCCCCAGGCACCACTCTAAGATGCTCATTCCACATACAATTGTACAGACCCAGTGAATCATGTATGGCTGAGAGAGCACACAGATCCCTCCTGATCAAGCATTCATGGGGCATCAAGGAGCCCACAGCCTTGTCTCTCAAAGTACATGGGGTCTGTGGACCAGCAGCATCTGCACAACCCGGGAGTGTATTAGAAATGCACAACTCGAGCTCTGCCCCAACCTAGTGATTCACAATCTGTTAAGGGTCTAGGAATCTGGACAGACTACTAAGTTTGAAAAGCATGCCCCTTTAAGGACTCCTCATCCATCTACTACCAATTGCTGGAATGTTCTGGAACAGACCTATCTAGGGAAGAAGGGCAGGTCTCTGGGCAGAGATAAGGAAAGGCTGCCTCAACACACCCCTCAGCAGTCAGTTTCAGAGCTGACTCTTTTCTGCAAGATACAAGTCCATCACTTCTCCCCTAAGAAAATCTTCCTGGGCAGGTAAAATCTCTTCAAATCCACCCTGACCAGCAACAGAAGAGTTAGGGGAAGAAGAGGTCCATGGGTCCTTAGGAGATCTAAATTAAAATTCTGGCTCTTCTTCCATTCTCCTGCTGAGTGACCCTGGGCAAGTGACTCCCCTCTCTGGAGTCAGGCAGGCAACAGAGTATAATCAGTGCTCTCCACTGCTGCAGGGATAAAATGAGATGGGAAAGTACATCATCACATCTTATCTAGGTATAAGAAATTCAGACTCTGCTAATTAGAAATGTAGGTTTGTCTGGCCAACGATGTGCCAGGATTTCTTTGTGAGAACAATTGTGACGTAGTGCAAAGATCATTGACTTTGGAACTCTAAGATCAGGGTTTCTGTCTATGACCTTGGGCAAGACTCTGCACCTCAATTTCTGTTTCTGTACCAGGGAGAAAAGAATACTTCCGTTGTCAGGCTAAAATAAAATAATGAATGTAAAAGTGGCAGGCAGAGAGTAGGAGCTCAATAAATGTGTGTGAAATCAGAGGAAACAATTTACTAAGCAAATTAATAGTATAAACAATGGTGCCAGGGGAGATATTTGACATGCTCAGAAGAACAAACTTCCTGAGTATGTTAGCAGGCTCTATTTGTTTTACCAACAATTCATGTTCCAATTATGAGTGAGTCATCTATTTGTTAGCATAGGCCTGAGCTGGATCTCAATTTGGCAACATTTCCTTATCCAGGACTTCAAGTTATCAGTGTCCTTGAAAGAATGGAAATGGTAATTTAATTCAGATTGTGGCATAATTAAAACTGTTTCACGACTCCTGAGTAGAGTCCCAATCCATTGATCTACTTCTCTTCCCTGTTGAGTTGATGGAGTAGGAGGATTCAAGTTTGTTACTGATCCTGCACTGTTCAGAACGGTCTTTCCCTTAGAATTGCAGGTCTTGGAATCCAGGAACTCCTGGGACCTATAGAAACTTGCAGTAAAAAAAAAATCTTCAAGTTAAGGCCTTCAAGTTTGGAAGATTCTGGGCGATACCCTCTATAGAAGAGTTTGCTCTCACCAGGATCTCTGGGTGTTGGAAGAATGGAATCATAGGAAAGAACACGTGCTTTGAAGCTGGATCCATCTTTGGCAGGATCCTGACTCTTCAGCGTCCCTGTTCTGTGACCTTGTACCTCCCCTGAGCCTCTATTTTCTCATCTGCAGAATGGGTTCCATAACACACATTTGATCCTGGTAAAGCTGAATGTGACTGCTTATGGAACAGTGCCTGATACAAATCCTAGGCT
This sequence comes from Carlito syrichta, assembly GCF_000164805.1. Classification (NCBI taxonomy): domain Eukaryota; kingdom Metazoa; phylum Chordata; class Mammalia; order Primates; family Tarsiidae; genus Carlito; species Carlito syrichta. The sequence continues at coordinate 199,938 of NW_007231978.1, forward strand.
ATTGTATTCTCAGTTCTAGTCCCTGACAACCCCTTCCACAGGCAACTCCTTTTAGAGTCCAGTCACCTGAGAAAGCACAGTGATCTTTGCAGGCCTATTTACCAGAAACGGATAATATTTATGGTCATTTTTGTGGCACATTGTATGTGTTTAATGTGCACTGGTTAACTGAATCTCTGAGTAGCTGATCTAAGCACATCATTTAGGAGAATCAAAGCGATGGACACACAAAGTAAATGGCCTGGTTATTCCTCCAGCCCTTCTCGACTGGGCAGACATCTGATTGATGCCTTCATGACCTACCACAGTGGCCCCAAAATAGCCACTATCAAAATTATCCTGACGTCGGTCAATTTGGATATCTGCAGACTTGAGCAGGGTTTACACATGATTCCTTAAACTAATTTCCCTGAAGTCAAATAACTGGGGGAGGTCTTTTCATGTTCCTTGAATAAATGTCTATTTAATCACTGCCCTGTCTCTAGTACTTCAATAACTTGTACATTTCCCCTCCTTAATCACTGCTTCAGCTCTGCAAAGGAAAGAGATGGTTGGCTAAAAAACTCACACCATCTGCACTATTTAAGTCCTCTGTTCCCCCGACTGCCCACTTGAATGGAAAACTTTTCTGCTAAGTCCCATCGGTCATTTGGCTCATGTCCTCATATTACAGAGGAGGAACCTGAGGCCAAAGCAGGTACCCAGCTGACCAGGGCAAAGCTGAGACTGGAATGAACTTCCCAGGACACCTTCCCCGTCTTGCACCAATGCTGTTCCTTCCTCATCCAGGTGCAGAAAGAGAAACCACCCTTGCAGCCATGAGGACTTGGTTCTGAATCACAGCTTCCCTGCTGGTTCCCAGATGCTCCCAGAACTGCAGTTCTCCAATTTATAAAATGCGTGTTCTCACACAACCTTCCAGGGTTATTGCAGGGAACTGAGATGACATGGTACATGCCCAGCTAGGGTCTGGAACATCACAGCTGCCCAATGATAATTGCCTTTGTCCTTCCCTCAAAATGCTCACTGCAAGCAATGAACATAGAAATAGCTTACATTTCTCGAATGTTGACTTAGTGCTAGAAATGGTTCTCGGCACTTTACCTGCATTCATTCATTCCCCCCCCCCGCCCTTTCTCTAAAGGCAAAATATCTTTCTTGACTTCCTAAAGCTATCCATCCTCACAACTACTAGACTGCCTGGCCTAGCACCATTTCAACAGAATTGGCTGATTCTAAACAATAGGCTTCTGAAATGATTTCTTGCTTTCTGTCTTGGCAAGTAGCAGCCAGCTTGCTTGATGTGACAAAATGTGATGAAACCAAATGCTGTTTCCTTGGCTTTTAACTCAAGAGTTAACTCAAGGTTAACTCTTGCACAAGCATAGGAAATGCGGAATACTACAGGATGTCGTTAGGAATGAGAAGGTGGCTGTGGAGGTGGGGACACTAATAAGATCTTCCTATACAGCCTAACAGTTAGTGATCAAAGAAGTCAGAGTTTATACTGCAAAGATCAAAACTTCAGTTTGATCCCCAGGTACCCATCTTGCTAGTGTATCATCACCCTTCAACCCTGCTCCCACCTCAGGACATCCAGCCCCTCCCTCCAGCCATACTGAACCAGGATCTGAGCCTAGAAGACATGTGTTCTATCTCATCATCTCATGCTTCTCTCATTTGGATATTCTCTCTCCTCGCTCTGAAGTCTTCTTTCTCTCCTTTTCTACTTGGGAACTCCTACTTATTCCTCATGATTCAGCTCAGATGCACCTCCTCCAGGAAGTTGTTGGAGGTCCCCAGTCTGGTCCAGAAACTCCTCTGAGTCCATACAGCACCTCTGCATGCCTCTGTCTGTCCACACGTTTCTCTCCTCAACAATACTGCAAGCTCCTGAAAGGCACACACCAAGACTTGTTTAATTTTACATCCCCAGCAGCCAGTACAGATGCTGGGATCTAAGTTGATACTCCATATACGATAGTTGATTAAGTGAACGAACTCGTACATGAGTCTGTCCTCACTCAGGTAAGTGGTCATGATAAGACATGATCATTATATTAATACTAATGAATAACTGCTACCATCAGATGCCAAGACACTGAGTCAACTCCTTTATCCACATGATGACAATGGCTCTCAAATATTGGGAACCTGCTGCTGTCCAGGCATACGCCAATTACTGCACATATCTTATCTTCATCCCAGCTCTCTGAGGCAGGACTTATTACCAGAAGTTCAGAGAGCACAATGTCTGCCTAAGGCACACAGTGAGGAAGGCCAGAGCCAAAGCCTCAAGCCAAGGTCTGCCTGACACTTTTCCCTGAACCATACTGTCTCCCAGAGAGGGCCATTGCTCCTTACTCTTACAGTGGACCCTGGATTGGCTTCTGTCAGTCCCCATTACCAATGCCTCGGTTCCTCTTCTGAAGCCCCAGTGCTCAGATAGCCAGCATCTCAGTTCCACATCCTGCCAATTATGGGGAAGGGTGCTTTCCTCCACCTCAAGAAACCCCAGAAGGGCCAGAGTGTGCAGAGCCCAAGTCCGCAGCTGATGCCAGGGAAACAACACGGGCATTCAGAAGCTGGAGCTCCTGGATCTGGCTGCTGAGTTATTAACCCTTGCACAGCTGCAACAAAGAGACAATCTGTGACTAAACACATTCTGAATGGGTCTGGAGGTTAAGACCCAGTAGACATGCCTCTCCCTGCCAGGTTTATTTTCAGACCATGAGACTACCTGTATGGAATGGGATTGGGGGACAGCTGGCACATCTCCGCAAAGGTCTCCCCTGAGCCCCATCTCTCAACTGTGGCTCTAGCCCTCTTAGGACTTGGGGAGCACAAGTGTCTGAGGAATGCTTGGCATCCTAGTTCCCACTCTCTTTTTCTGTTCCCAGAAGAAATAAATGCCCAGAAATGACCTGGATCTTGGTGTTTCACTGGTGTTCCCTAGAGAAATTAAACCAAGAGTTTTGGCATGGGTGACCCAGGATAATAAGAAATCCTGGGGGTAGCTGGTGGAGGTATTCACTCCGCAGACCTTTCCCCAGTACATACCACATGTCAGGTTCTGTGCTGGGTGCTGGAGGCAACAGGAAAATCAGATAAGATTCCTGCCCAGACTGGAGGGGGAGACAAGCACAGTCTAATAGGTGATGACATGTGCACATGTGAGGACCAGTGCCTAAAAAAGGTGGCAGAGGGGCAAGAGGGAAAAGGCATCAGTTGCTTGGTGACATGAGGCATGGTCGGGGGTGGTCAGGAAAGGTCCCAAGTAGAATGAACCCCAGAGCTGTGTGTTGAAGGATAAGTAGGTGTCCCCTGGGCAGACAAAGCAAAGGGAAGGACACTTACAACAGTGGGGGAAGCAGGACCAAACCACAGGGGCTTTGGAGCAAGGGGTTCAGCTGTCACAAGCTGTTCTGTAGCTTGAGTACATAGTCCCAAAGAGGGCATGGCCGGAAGTAACATAGGAACCAGGTGGGTGAACTAAGAGCTCGGACCTTTACCTGAGGATGGCTGAAACCTCAAGGGTTTTAAGAAGAGAGATAATGTACTTTGAGTGGTGCTTTAGAGAGACCACTTTGGCTATAGGGCAGAAGATGGGATGCAGGTGGTGAGAAGGACAGAGCTTGAGGCCAAAAGTCCAGTTGGGAAGCTGGTGCAGTTGAAAGGCAGCATTTTCATAAGGACCTAGCACAGTTTTCAGAGCTCTCTCTGCCACATATGAGCACACACACACACACACACCCCTAGTAATATTAGTGAGTACACTATAGTTATGTCTATTACATGAAGAAGTAGAAAACTAAAGGACAGAGAGATTAAGTCATTTGCCCAAGGAAGCACAGTAAGTGGTAGATTCAGGATTTGAGCCCATGCAGTATGACTTGAGAGGTCATGTTCTTAGCTGCTACACTGTAGCGCCTTGAGATGGGGCAGTATGGTTAGAGAAAAATATTCCTGATGGGTTTGCTCTGTATTTGGGGCTCTCTTAAAATAGTTTCTGGCTTCTACAGATAGAGGGGTGAAATCTTTAATTCTGAGATACTTGGGGAAACCTACAGTGTACAATGTTTAGGGGCTGGAAACTCCCAGGACAGGGCCATGGCAAGAAGTCACTATGGGTCACTTTGAGCCTCTGGGAACATATATCTTTGGAGAATGGAGGTACTAACGTTTGCTTGGGTGAGTGTGTACCTGCAAGCTCTTCAAACGCAGGGAGGCAGGATACAGGAAGGTAAGAGAAGGTTGTACCCCAATGGGAAGGACCCTACTCTCCTCAACTCCCTAACCATTGGCCCACACATCTCATGGCCATGCCTGCTGCAGAGGTTGAAGGCAGGTGGCTCCTGAAACTATCATGTCCTCTACACACCCCCAGTAACATGTTGCCAAGACTCTGACCACCTGAGGTGGTTCCATTTCTACTCTCTCAGCTCCTAGAAGGAACAGGACTTCGGGAGGTGGATGGGAGGGAGAAGAGTCCTACCCAAGGGTCCTCAGAGAGAAGTGAGGCCAAGGTCAGAGAGGACAGGCTACATGTGGCTTCTATGTAATGCATCTCATGGTATGCAAAGTTGGACTTTAAACTTGCTGGCTCTGTGTACTGGACAACTTTTTAGAGCTTCATTTTTCTCATTTTAAAAATAAGAATAAAACTCATTGCTAAAACAGGACTGTGGTGAATATCAAAAGTGCATACTGGATGTTAGAATGCAGTTCCACACACTTTGCAAAGCAATAGTTAGATGTTCAGAATTACATTTGATGGACCATGTTGTAAAACTTGGAGCTGAGGCAAGGACCTGCTGATATTTGGATGTAACCTTTAACTTCAATCTCACTCTAGAGACTGCTAATTAGTGGCCAGCCAAAGAACAATAAACCACAAGAGATCACTACTCTCATTCCGTCACCTTCATGGGACTCAGGATTTTGTTTGGAGTTCTGGAAGAAGTTGTTTAGAAGCATATGTTATCAGCATCTCCTGCTTGCCAAAGCAGGGACCCAGCAGGCAGACATTCTTTAAAGGCCAGCTGAAAAGTCCAGAAAACAAGGAACGTTTTGGGAGTGGATAATTCAGGTCTACTCTCTCCACAGGCTTAATGCAAAGCCAGCAGGACAAGATTGAAACCAGAGTTGCCATCCTAGACAAGGAATAACCCAGTCAGCCAATGAGAGATCTGGCCTGGCCGGCATCATGCCAACACCTGTTGGAACTGTGGCATCACTTTACCATCCCAGAAAAAAAAGCTTTGTCAGAAAGGAGACCGTCAGGAGTGATAAATCAGGGCTGGTAAAAATCACCATCAGAGCACTACCAGTAAACACATACAACCAACCTTCCCTGCACTAGTGGAAAAGCCCAAACCCACCTAAGGAGCATTTACACACGAATGGCTGGACAGGCTTGTGCCATGCTGGGGCCTGGCACCTGCACTCCTCCAAGGCAGACTGCACAAGGCAGATACCTTCTGTCCGACAGCTGCGTTATCCAGACCCACAGCGTGGGGGAACCAGCACAGCAAATGGTTTACAAACCCTGAGCGCAGCTTCTTCTGGCCCGGCTGTTTTCATCCACACCCCTGCCACGCTGCCTTCTCCATGGCAGAGCATTCTTCAAGCCTGGGAGACTCCGCTCACACCTTATGGGGGCGGAGGGCGGGTGGAGGGCCCAACCTCGGCCCCCCATTTCTCAGTTCCCCTGGACGCTCAAGACCCCAGCGCTTTAAAAAAAGTAGCAGAAGGCATGCTGCCGCCTCTCCTACCACCTACAGCTTCAGTGTTGGTTAATATTCTGGGAGTTTCCTCCGAAGTCCTCCTAGGGACTCTGCGTGATTCTCCTAATGGCCCACTTTTGAGGGGCTTCCTACTGGTTTTCCCACAGACAACAAACCCACACTTAAGGCATCCCTACACCCCAGATCGAGCAGTTGCCCAGAGTCCTGTGGACCTGGGGGTGAGGTCTGGAGGGGGTGTGGTAGTATTACCAGACGGGAGCTTAAGGGAGTGGAGTGAGAGGTCTGGGGGCTGACACTGGAAGCAGGGGGGCCGGGACAGGGGAGCTGCGACTCCTCCCGCACTTAAGTCCAAGTACCCACAGCCTGAAGAAGACGGGGGCGGGGGGGGGGGAGGAGGATGGTGGACAGGGACGTAAAAGTCTTCCGTCCTGGCATCGCGAGTAGTGACACCGCAAAGGGGCCCTGAGGGACGGACCCCGAGGGGGCGGAAGGGCGGCCTTCTGACTCCGGGGAGGGGCGGGGGCGGGGGACCGCTGAGGGAGCGGGCTTGCGCGCAGGGCGACTCACGGAGGAGAAGTTGTGCGGGCCGCAGAGCTCGCCGCGGTACTTGCAGGAGAGCAGCATGTCCTCGAGCTGGTGGCCCAGGCGGTCCATGAAGGCGGCGCTGATGCCCTCGAAGTGGCGCGGCGGCAGGAAGAGGCGGAAGTCAGCCAGCTTGCGGAACCACTGGCGGCGCGGCTCGTCGCCCCGCAGCAGCTCGCTGCCCAG
>NW_007231978.1:207102-269776 GCF_000164805.1 Carlito syrichta
CCCAGGCTCTCCCGGCCCCTGGTCTTCCCGGAGGATGCCCGGCGCCGGGCACTACTTCTGAAGGGCCCCCGCTGGGAGCCGCCTCTCCGGTCCCTGGGCGCTGCGCCCGCCTCCCCTCGTCCTGGACCTCGGGGGACCCTGAGCTGAGTCCCCCCTGCCCCGCCTAACCCCAGCTTTTACGCTGGTCCTGGGAGAGGGGCCACTCGGCCACCATGCCCGATTTGGACATCCCCGGGGACCCCACCAGCCCGGCCCGTAGCCCGGCGGAGCTGGGACACGGGAGAGAAGGCGCCAAGGAACGAGCGCCCCCAGAGGCGCACCGCGGCTCCTGGCTCGGCGGGCGGGGTGGGGGTGTACTGGGGCGAGTGGTCGCCCTGCCGGCTGCTGCCTTCTTCCCCTCCCCTCCAGGACCCTTCCTTCTGGCTGCTTCCCGGGCTTCGCCCAGCCGAGACCCGCTCAGGCTTTCCCCAAGTCCCGCGCCTAAGCCCCGCCGTGCGCCCGCTCTCGCCTGGGGCCGGGGGCTTCTCAGGGCGTCCTGCGGGAAGCTGCTCGCTGCCGGGCCCCTTCAAGGCTGCCGGCCGGGGGGAATCGTCGCTGCTCTCCCCGGCTCTCCCGGTGCCTCTCGTCTCCAGAAAAGCCCGGCCTTGCCGTCCCTTGTCGCCTCTCCTCTCTGCCCCGGCGGCGCCAGGAGCTGGGGACTGCGGAGCCCCGCCAACACCTCCCGGGAGCGGCCCGGACTCGCTGCTCCGCGCGCCCTTCTTCTCCCGAGACTCCAAGCCCGCGGCGGCTGCGACGGCGCCGGCTGCGCTTCTCTGCCGGCTGCCCGGGAGACCCCTCCGCGGGCCCCGGGCGAACTTGGGCAGCGGCCGCGCGACGCTGGCGCGGCTGGGCTTCGAGCACCTGCTCCTCCGCTCGCTGGCCCCACGGCTCCGGGCGGGCGGGGCGGCGGCGGCCACGAGCGCCGTGCGCTCCTGGAGACGCGGTGCTGACGCGCCCCGGCTCCTCCTCGCTGCATTTTAATTCCTGGCCACTGTGGCCGCTGCACACCGAGCGGGAAGCCTCTCGCTGGAGTCGGCCGAGCGGGGGATGTACCGCCCAGATGTGCGGGCTTGTGGGAGAGAGATGTAGTAGAACTGTTGTGTTTATGTGGGCCATGCGGAGATGGGTGTGAGAGACTCCCGAGTGTGTGAGGGGGCCTGTGGAGAGGCAGGCCGCTATGTAACGTGGGCATTTGGGCCTGTGAGTGTGTGTGTGTGGTGTCATGCTTTGAGTGTGCGTAGGATGTGCGTTGCGAGTGTGTGAACTGGCACTTCCGTGAAACTCCTGAATGTGACCGTGGGTGGTGTACAGTGGCTACAAGACAGTGTGGTGTGTGTGGGATGGAGGTCTGTGGTGGTGTGTATGTTCCATGTGTGCATATGTGCACTTGGCGGGTGCTGTGTATGAATGGGTGTGTTGACGTGTGGCTGGGTGTCAGAGTTTCTGGATGTAGTGTGTGGTTGGTGGGTTTTGCACGTGTGGTATCTGAATGAGCATGTATGTTGAGATGCTGGGAACAGTTAGTAGGCCTCTAGCAGGTTGTTAGGCTCAGTGGGACAGCTTTCCTCTCTGCCTTTCAGGAACTACCCACGTGTGCCCTAGCTCCTTCCCTGGAAGCATCTGCTGCTCAGCCTTGGCCCCGTGTGCCAAGCACAGCTCTCCCAGGAGGTTGGGAGGGAGGAGTGTGACTTCATAGACTGGAGACTCCCTTTCCCCCCCCCCCCCCACCGCTGGGATCCTGCAGTCCACTGGTTGACTCCTTCCCTCCTGGGCCCAGGGTCTTCCATTACTCCCTAGACACTTTTGGACATTTGATGTGGCCTTTAAAACACGTCCTGACCTGACGTGTTCAGGAGGATAGATGAGGTATGTAGGGCACCGCAAGCATCATTCATTGGTGAGAGTGAGGAGGCCAAGTACTTGCTCAAGAGCACACAGCCTGTAAGCGAGGAGCTGGATTTAGTAGGTCCCCAAATGCCCAACTCTTTCTACTGTACCACAAGGCCTTGCGGTTTTTGTTCTCTGGGTCAGGCACCTCAGGGACAGGGTTGAATCTTGTTCCTGTAGTAAGATAGTCTGGGCATGCAGGATGCACAGTAGGTCTCTACCCATGTTTCCCAAATAATTGACTCACTGAGGCCTCCCTGCAACACTCAGTCAATAAAATGAGCCTCATTACTTCATGAGATAAAGGGGTTTTCCAGACATTTCCCAGAGAGTAGAGTTTGATAGGGGTAGTGTGAAGGAATCCTGAGGGTGGGAGGACACTTGAGTGGATGAAGAACCAAAGTTTGTCCTTCAGGGACAGGAGACTAGAGGAAGGAGTGATTTGAGCATGGAGAGGAATTTCAGCCACCTTGAATTAGGTGGTTCAGCAAGATCTATTGAATGAGCAGTGGGTTTCCAAGCAGAAGAGAAGCAGTCCCGGGGTGGGTTTTCCCTCCCCACTGACCTGGAGGACATCCCTGCAGAATGGTGACTCCCTGCACCTGATCTCTGGAAAAGAGGACCTCTGAGCCCTTCATCTAGCACTCACACATATACATACATCCACACGGTCACACGTGTACCAACACACACACCACACACACATTACATACAACCATACATATGCATAGTGACACACATGTATACAATACATACACACAACATACACAACACACACACATACACACACACACTCGCACCCCTGGAGACCCTCTTCATTCACCTGGGGAGAAAACCATTGCAGTTGGACATAGCTGAAATTCTGCTTTGGATTTGGTTGCTTGAAGATGTGTGTTGCTGACTTTGTGGGGAAGGTTCTGAAGCTGCCTGTTATACCAGGGCCTCTAACAAAGGCTCATTCTCCAGTGCTCCTAGCCTGGTCTCAGGGGTCCTGGGGATTCCACAGTGATCCATGGTCTGGCCAAGGTGGGGCGACCTTACAATCTCAGTGCAATTACTGAGAAGAAGCCAGGGCAAGCAAGTATCATAACTCTGGAGTGGCATGGAGCTCTATTTTATAAAAGCCTTTAAAACATTTTATGTTTCTGATTTCGTTCCTGACAGTTTCCCCTTGAAATATACACATGCTACTTTTGACTGACTGAGTGTCTTCTCTGCTGTGGGTTTTCCTGTTAATTCTCCAGATGGTAGTTCTTCCAGAGAGGGGAGGGATATCCTACTTAGGCCCCCAAGGGATCTTGGCACAGAAAACAGGAGAAAGACATAGGGACAGTTAGTGACCCCGGGCAATGACTGATGGCTCTCTTCATGGCACATGGGTACAGCATGTTCTCTACACCACCTGAAACATCCTACCCTCTTCTCTGATCAATAATTTGACAGCTGGTGAAGTTCTACTCTTTCTTCAATTCCTAGCTTACACATTGCTTCCCAGGTGATGATGTCCTTGACTCTCCCAGACAATACCTTCTTAGCCCACGCTAGAGGTGGCTTTAGGACCTGAGCACATGTCCAAGGGACGATGATGATGGGTTCTTGGTCCTACTTTCCCCATGCTTCCCATACACCTTGGATTGATATCTCTATGATAGTCCTTGTCATAGCACCTTGTCATTGTTTGTGTCCAAGACTTTCTTCTGAACTATGAGTCCCTTGAGCACAGGGACTGTACCTTATTCATATTTGTGTTCCTACCTCTTATCACAGCCTCCTGGCACATTGATGAAACACTGATGTAGGGGAAAGAACTAATATTTCTTGAACAACAGCTACATACCAGGTACTGAGCTAGGCACATAAACATATTTTATTTAATTTCTCCCTCCAACCATGCAGGGGAGGCATTTTAGCCTTTTTTCTACCATTGTTGATTCAAAGGCTTGGAGCACAGGACTTAAACCCAACTCTAACTCACTATGAAGTCTGGGATTGCCCCTTTCCATCATGCTTCTTTCAAAGGTATTATGAGAAATAATAACAATATAATAGAAGTAGGACTTCCTAAGTGCTAGGGCCTGTTCTAAGTGTTTTACATTAAGAACAAGTATCACAAATGTTCTAAGTGTTTAATCCTCAAAATAATCCTACCAGGTAAATATTATTATTTTCTCTGCTACAAAGAAGAGGATCCCTTAACCACAGAGAGATTGAGTTATTCACTCTAAGCCACATAGATACCAAGCGGGAGAGCAGGCTTTGAATCCTGGCAATCTGGCTCCTTCTCTGTGTTCTCCAACCCTAGTCCACACCGTCTCAGCTCTCAGAGCTATGCTGACACGACAGCTCATGTGAATTAGCCTTCCCAACCTGGCAGCCTCCCTTGGCTAGAAATTCATGAGGCAGTGCAGGAGGTGACTCACATAACCTCTCTACCAAGAAGTTAGAATTTAGCACTGCGATTTCCCAATCATAAGCTTTTAAGAATATTTCCCTTGTTTATCTCTAAAACATCTGTTCACACCTGGCACCCCAGCATTCTGTATGATGTTTGTGTGCAGTGGCAGAAAGGTCTTTGGGCTGGCCAGCCCACATTCTGGGGTGTAACTATCACTCCTGATTATAAGCTCTTTTCTCCCATGAAATGAGTTTGTTGGAGGTTGAAGGGGGAGGTCAATGGAAGTCAATATGGTGTTCTATTTTTGTAAGATAATTTTCAAAGCTGATACTTGTGTTGTCTTGGTCAGGCTTCACTGGAGCCCCCAGTGTTCCTGTTTCCCTTTAATCCTACTACTTAGAAACCCGAAATTAGAAAGTATCTGAGATACCACCTAACCCTTCTTCCTACTGCTGGGGGATTCTCTTCAATCCAACCCTTCAGTGATAGCACACTGATAACAGATTCTATTCTGGAACATCTTGCTGTGTTTAAAGCATCTTCCTTTCATCAAATTGAAATCTGTCTCCTCATGGATTTCTCCAATTTCTCTTAATTTCTCCCTGGGGACACATACAAAATAAGTTTGATCTTTCTTTCATATGGAAACTTTTCAAATACTTTATAGAATCAGAGTACTTCGATGCTGACAGTGGCTCTAGCAATCAACCTGCCAGCAGAATCTTAAGGATTATCCTTTGCTCTCTATGCTAAATGTCACCAGTTTCTTCATCTGTTTTTTCTGTAAGTTTTTGCCCTTGAGGTAGGCTCTTGGGTGTCAACATCCTTACAGTGTGATCCTCCAGGCCTATGGAGTGTGAACATACCAACCCTTTGACTCTTGATCTGGTCCTTCTAGCCCCTGAACTTTCTTCTAATGTCTGGGGGCTCTTATTTGTCTCCTTGCCTCTGAGATTTAAGGGAGGTGGTGGATGGAGAGTTGGGACAAAGACGATGGGTTCTTGGTGTCCCTACTTCAAATGCTGAGTGCTCATTCCTTCAGGATTGTGCTGCTAATGATGAAAAGAGCTAACACTCCTTTTACTATTAAAGTTGATTGGTGTCATGGGGGCACGTGGGCTTTTGGGGGGCATCTCTCATCCTAAATCTCTCTTTTTTCTCCTCCCTTGTGTTTGTTTCTGTACTGTCCTTGGCTCTCTGTCATTCTTTCTCTTCCTCCTCCTCATCTTCCCTCCTCCTTTCTCTCTCCCCAACCTCTGCCTGAAGCCTGGGGACCTCTGTGATACCTTCTTAACCCTTGCTATTGGTGATATCTGGGGTCCTAGAGGTGGTCACTGTGCTTTAGGACCCGAGCAAATGTCCAGAAGTCATGATGTCCTGTACTGGTAGAAAGAGAGCGAGTGGATTTCTTCACTGTGGTTTTAGCTTATTACACAGTTATCTTTCCACACTCCTCCCTCCCTTCTGCCTTGATGCTGGTACTGGAGTTGCTGTTCCATCTTACCTTTCCATGTGCTTCAGCATGGTTCTCTTGTACACATTTATAGCCTTTCCTAGTCCTGTCTTCTCCTAGGCTCTTTATTGATGCGCCAGATAGTTTTTTTGGCCTTTCAGTTATTCCCATTTTACTCGAGTTCAAGCTTTCAGTCACCTCTCTTCTACCAGTCGTCTTTCTCTACCACAAGCAAATCCCAGGCATAAGAGATCAAAAGAGGAACCATAACCACCAGAAGAAAGATAATGGACTGGAAGGAGAAGGTCCAAAGTAGAGGAAGCTGGGTTGAAACATTGTGGTCCCTGTTTAATGGAGAATCTTGCAAAGTGGAAGCTGGGTGTAAAATCGAATTTAACTCCTTCATTTTCAGGGGAGGAAGTCAAGGTCCAGGGAGAGGAGACACTTGATATAAATCACACAGGTTGATACTAATACAGGCATAACCAGAATCCAGATTCCAATTCATTTTCTATTCATCCTATGAGATGATTTTAAAAAAAAATCCATTTTGGAACTGATAATGTACACACATAATTAAAAAAAGAACAAAAGGGTATCTAGTAAAAAGTCTCTCTACCCCATCTCCAGCCTGTCAACCAACCAATTTTCCTCACTGGAGGTTATCAATGTTATCAATTTCTTGTGTGATCTTTTTGAAATACTTTATGAATACACATATGTGTACATAGTCTTCTTATGCTCCCCCTTTTTTACACAAATGACTGCAGTTAATGAATGCCATTGACTAAAGTAATTGTAGTTCATGTTCTTGACACCTCTTTCTCTGTATTTTCAGTTATTTTATGATTGCCTTCCTTTGGCACCTTATTCCAACTTCTGTTATTTTCCTTAACTTCTCATTTCCCATTATCCTGCTCTCCCATCCAAAAAGGACAGCAAGTCCTATGACAAGGTGGTTCACAGAGCTTGTCATCTTCTGATGAGATTTTTCCTTAACCCTTTGCTAGATATACTAATGGATGAAAGTTCTCATGTGGATAATCTCGAACAGTAGGTAATTCATAGATATTTCTGTTTGCCTCTGAAGTATATTATGCTATTTACTTGCATAGGATTTAATTTTCTGGCTGTATTTTCCTCAGGCTAATTATAACACACACACACACACACACACACACACACACACACACACACACACGCAATGGAATGTCCTGAGCACATATCTCTTTGTGGTCCAGGAAGATGGTCCAAACATGCCTCAGTTGGCAGAGAAAACCAGTTGAGGATTCAGAAGTTTCTGTAGAACAGAGACAACCAGAGACAACCAGAAGGTGACCATGCCAAAAGCCATGAAGTTTCTGTAGAACAGAGACAATGCAGAGACAACCAGAAGGTGACCATGCCAAAAGTGATCTTAAGAAGTGTGCAGCTGAACCCAGGAGAAGAAATTGAGGTACAAAATTTAGTGACTTCCCCCTTGTCACTGAGAAGTTGATCTGACGATGGTTAAGATGGTGGTGATGAAGATAATATTCAATAACTGGAGTTGACTCAACACTATGTGTCAGACACTATGCTCAATGAACATGACAACTAATTTTATGCTCACAGCAACCCCATGAAGTATGTCCCACCATTATAGATCTTTAACACAGGAGAAAACTGAGGCAGAGATTGTATAAGTAGCTTATGCAGTCAGTGACTGGGATTCAAACCCACATAGTTTAGCCCTGGAGTCTGAGGTCTTAATTAAGATGGTTGTAATGAGCTGACAGTAATGACTGTAGTGGCTATCCACTGAGTGTCTAATGGATGTTGGGCACTGTCCTTGGCATTGGGAATACATTGTCTACTCAGATGTGGTCCCTGGCTTAGCTTTCAGTTGAGTGGGGGATGTGGGTAAGAAAATATTAAATATTCATATTGAATATTAATTAATAATTAAAGGGTGATTTTAATAAAGCATGACGAATGCTAGACCAGAGATAAGCACACCGTGTCAGGAGGTGCAGAGGAGAGGTCTTTTCTCCTTGATTTATATACCTTCTCCATATATGCCATATACGTTCTCTAATATCTACTGAATTTCTCCATTCATTTTCATTTTCTCACCCCAACTCATGGAGAATTGTGTTACCTCTGTCCACAGGAATTAACCTGGGAGCCAGGATCTGAGACAGGCAGAGGCAGCACAAGCATAACCTCTTGTTGAGGGTGCCCAGACCCTCTTCTTCTTCCACAATGTTCACATCCTCCTCCTAACATGGGTTTTGTGTTCCTGATGGTGTCTTATTAACTGGTGACATCTACTTTCTAAGTTCAGATCACTTCAGTAATTAGTCTGTCTCCTTCCTCTGGCATTCCTTGCTTACCATTGCTTTATTCTACGTTCTCAGTTTAAATAACTGAATCTTGATTGTAACCTTGGCCGTGGCCATAATATTAGCAGAGAAATGGAGCCTTGCACACTTTTCTACCCAATTTGCTCTCCCACACATATAACAAAACTCTTGTTAAAATAGTTAAGTTTAATAACCTCTAGCAGTAACCATTCACTCATATGTCAAAAAGTCATGTCATTAAAATAGGATTTAATGAAATATAAAACCCAAGGTATAATGAGGCATTTTATTCATGATTCCTTTACTGTCCCCTTAACTGTTTTCAGTCATGACTTAATCATGACTCTCACCTGGCTCTCACCTCTGCCTAGGGAGTACTTACCAACCAGTCCCACATCTGTCTTGTTGTTCAGAGATTAGGGCCAGGTTGATTTGTCAAAAGCCTCTGTTCAGATTGTCTACATATCCACCTTGCCACAGTTCTCTGTCTCAGCTACTAGCAGTTTGCTTACTCTGTCTCTTACAAAAAAGAGCTGGTCAAACCACTGCCTTAGGTTTCTCTTCTCTTAGTTTATCGTCCCTGTCCACCCACAGGAGAAGCAGAAAAGGAGATATTTATTACATTATTTTGCAGTCTTGTGGACCTGTGTGATTATCCAAACCAAAGAAAGAAAGAGAAAGGCAGGGGAGGGGAGGGGAGGAAGATAATACGGAGTACCAACCAGGTACCTACCTGGTACTATTACATGCATCATGGAATGATTCTTCAAGACAACTCTCTCATATTATCCCCATGTTATAGATGAAGAAATAGATGCTTAATCTTTCTCAATTTATTATCTCTGTTGCTGTTTTGAGCATAGATTAAACCATAATGGCCATGATCCCATACTGCAGCCATTCACTGACCAAGGCAGTGATTTAAGCCTTATATTCCAAGGAAGAACATGAATCTCAGAGAGCTAAAGTTACCTACCTGGAATCACACAGAGTGTGTCACACAGGTGGCAGAGCCAGGATTCCAACCTAGATCTGACTCCAATGCATTGGTAATTATTAAGAAAACAGAAAACTCAGAATTTGGAAAAAGAAATGAGAACATAGGTGACAGCATAATTCAGAGTTTTGCAAAAATCCTGGCAGGAGATGAAAGAAGTGAATTTGCCGGGGACTGAAAGTATTAGCTGTGGGTTTGGAGTTATGTTCTCTGCTTTGGTGTGACGTCGCCATCAGGCCAGAGCTAAAAACTACGCAAGTTCATGGGCACAAATGCCAGGTTGGGATAAGAAAGTTGAAGAAAACCTTATACAATACTTCCTCTCTCAACATCCGAATGACATTACACACTGAGAGCCACCACAGAGCCACAAAGTAGGAATGCATTTTTACAAACCACAGGTTTTCAACCTAACTTCATTTGTTACCCTTTCTCCATTCCTCCTTATTCCTTCTCCCTCTTCCTTTTTTTTCTTTTATTTTTCTTTCTTTTTTTTGATATAGGGTCTTACCTGTCAGGCAGATTGAAGTGCAGTAGTGTGATCCCAGTTCACTGCAGCCTTGAACTCCTGGGCTCAAGTGAACTATCAGCCTCCCTAAGCTGGGACTGCAGGTGCGCACCACTACACCTGGCTAGTTTTTTTATTTTTTGTAGAGACAAGTATCGCTATTTGCCCAGGCTGGTCTCAAACTCCTGGGCTCGAGTTATTCTCTTGTCTTGGCCTCCCAAATTGCTGAGGTTACAGCCATGAGCCACCACACACAGCCCCCTCAGTCTTTTCTTTCTTCTCTCCCTCGCTTCTTTCTCTCTCCTTCCCTCCCTTACTTCCTTCTAACCTCTTTTCATTCCTTCTAGACCTCAGCCTCTTTAATCAATACTTTAGCCCAGCAGTGCTTACGTTTACTCATTCAATATTTCTCAGCAGCCTATAGCACTAAGACATAACATTAGATTTAACACAGTTCTTTGAAAATTCTTGGAGTTAGAAAGGCAAGTTCATAAGCTTGATGAGTAATAAGAGCTGCGAAGCAGTTTATACCCTTTGCCTTGGTGATTCCATACCCTAGAAGGATTCCCTGAGGAAATAATCCCAAAGTAAAGAAAAAGCACAAAGGAATTCACAGTGGAGCTTTTCATAATAGAAGAAAAAAAATGACAAATTAAAAACAGTTCATAGGTCCAACAGTAGGGAAATGGTCAGGCAAGTGATGCTACATCATTGGAAAATTATGCCATTTTAAGAAAAGACATGATAAAGATGCCAACGTTTTGCGTTAGGCATCAAAAGTATTGAGTAAAAAAGATCTGAGCCCAAAGATCATATCTACTCTGATCATAATTTTAGAGAACATTTCTTTGAGCATGAACATTGGTCGGAAGAGAATTACAAGAGCCAGAGTTTTCTAACATATAGGTTCTTTTGGTAAAGATTTTTAGATTTTAGGCAAACAAACAAAACCCAAGCAAGCTTACCGGGGCCAAGCCTCGAAAGTCACTCTGGAATTAGGAGGTTTCTCTGTCTTTCTAGTGGTCTCACTGGAATAGGGGCCACTGTACCCCTGGACTTTTGACTAACCTGACCATCTTCCCCAGCCTAGCACTGCCCACAAGCCAGTAAAAGCAAGCACCAGAGGCTGCCTGATATGACTGACCTCATTCATGCTGGTCTGTGCCCACTCTAGTATGTTTCCTCCTGGGTTCACTTGTGTTGTCAGGTTGCACCAGCAGCCCCATCTAGTCTCAATCCATTTTAAACACAAATTCCAGCAATGATTCATACAGTAGATACTCTGTGACCAAAGAGTGACCCATAATAAGACCTGACTCAGATACTAAACTGTCTCCAGCAAGGGAAAGGAATTTCAATGAGAATTGCCTCTATGGTGGTGTTTTCCTTGTGTCCTTTCTGCCTGGTGTGTCTCTGTCATTTATTCCCAGTGTCTGCCTGGAAAGCTTACTGACTTGTGAACGAAATCTTGGCTGGATGACTTAGTTTGAGTCCCCTTGACCCTGGATGGACCTCTACAGTGTGAGCTCCTGAGCATTTTCCCCAACCACAACTTCCATCTTTACGGTTTGAATTCTCCTTGGTCTTAGGTTTTATTTCCAGCTTAGAGACAGTGCAATGAGATAAAGAAAAATATTTTCTGAGCAGTCATAATGCATGTCACAAAATCCATAATAATGATAATATTAGCAGCTTTAGTTAATTGTGGATAGTAAAGTGGCAGACATGATGCTAGGAACTTTGCATGCATTATCTCATTTAATTCCCACAGTAACCCTAAAGAAGAAGGTATTATTATTTCTATTTATACCAAAGGGGAGTTTGAGGCTGAGAGATATCAAGTGGTTTATTTAAGGTCAAACTCATGCTTTGCTGATTTCAAGTCCCCCCACAACCCTCCCCCCATTACATGATACAGCCTCTAGACATTAAGGTTACCATAGCATGAGTGAGGTTTAAGGTTTAAGCATGAGTGAGTTCTTGTTTTTTCACTGAGCCTACTCACTCCTACTTCATGTACAATTCTGATAGCTTGCTTGGTTATCTGTTTTTCAAGCTCTCAGAATAATAGAAAGAATATATGTTATGAAAATAAGCTAGGCTTAATATTCAAGAGTCCTGATAGCTAGAAAGTATAACCAAAGCCTGACAACAAAGGAGAAAACAAAACAACTATCAAAACAGATTAAAAGGCGAAAAAATGATGTCATTGAATATTGGGGCAAATATATACATTTCAGATAGTCCTGAGTTTTTTTTTTTTTTAGCCAAAACCAATAGTCGGGACTTACAATGACGATGATGACCTTTTGGCCATCAAAGAGTATACACTTTGTTCTGTGTAATCTGCACAAAGTTGTAGGAAAGGATGAGATGAATTGCATAGGGAGTTTTAGTCAAATGGTTCCTTCAAAAAATTGTGGTCCTTCAAGGAATAAATACTTCTTTAACTCTTGGAAACATTGGCTATTCAGAAAAATGACACTTCTCAGAGACTTTCGAACAACAAAATCCCCATTCTCATTAGTCCATTGTTTCAGCCATCATCACAAACAAGCATTTCCTTATAAACATTTTTTTGATGGTCAGTTATTAGATACATAGCATGACATTCAGAATTGGTTACATCACTGCCAGTTGGGTTATGTTGTGGGTGTTTAGTCATCCCATAAAAGGGAGTTTTGTGGTGTTTAAATGTTTCTCTCTCTTTTCTGTTTCTTAGACTAAAAACAATGAGACCAATTTTTACGACACTTTTTCCCCTTGAGGAAGAAACAATAAAGGAGAAATGGAATTCTGTTTGAGAAACAGTTCTAATGTTCATGTCTCCATCAGAAACCTTTTAGGATTTTGTTCAGTAGGACTTGGAAGTCTTGTGCAATAAGTGACAGCAGAATTCTGACTTATAGAGGGTGTCAGAAGTTAATGCAGCTTATCTATTCGCTTCCTGAATGCAAAATTCCCTTGGAGGGTTTTTTCCCCCTAGTCTGTTTTTCCCTTTAGCCTGCTCACTCATTGATTGATACAGAGAAATGTGAAATGTCTGCACAGTTTTGTGGAGTCTTGATAACATATCCTTTTAAACTTGGAACTGCAGTTTTACCCATGGGAAGAAGTATTTTGGTCATGAATTCTAAGTCCTTTTTTTAAAATCTAGAAACCTTGGAGTTATCTTCGACTAAATGCTCACTTGTACCCCATTCCATCCATCAACACGGGTTGTCGATGATGCCTCCTAAATCAGTCTCAAGCCCATGGCCTGTGATCCATTCTCATTGCTACTACCTTGGTTCAGTACCTGTGGTCTACAGCTTACAGCTTACCCTGTTATTATGGCTCTTTACTGGACTCGTTGTCTTTGATTTCCTTCCTCTTCAATCCATGCCCTACTCTGCCAGTCTAATTATGTCATTGCTCTGCTTAAAATTCTTCAATGGCTCTTCATTTCTTACTGCACATCTTCACAACCTGTGCATCGTGTCACAATGAGCCTCACAGCTTTTGGGGCACCAAAAAAGACTTGAGGCATCAGGAACTGCAGGGACCACTCAAGACTGCAGCCTTGTCCATTTACCCCAGTGTGCTGTATATATACTATCTACTTTCTTCTTGACAACATTCCAGGAAGTTCTGGGAAAGCCCAATTTATAAAGTTCTTCTCACCCTGGCCCCACTACCCAAGAGCCTCTCAGGAGATTTCCTACTCCACAAACCCTTTGCCCCAGCTATCAAAGCCTCTTGCTTTCCCAGCTTAAATTCACACCAAAGTTCGACAGCT
This sequence comes from Carlito syrichta, assembly GCF_000164805.1. Classification (NCBI taxonomy): domain Eukaryota; kingdom Metazoa; phylum Chordata; class Mammalia; order Primates; family Tarsiidae; genus Carlito; species Carlito syrichta. Next base: position 220,505 of record NW_007231978.1, read on the forward strand.
TTATGACTTTGAACTTGAGGCTCAGATGGCATTCTCCTAATTTCTTTTTTTGGTGAACTTCTCATCTTTTAAGACCCTGCTCAACATTCCCTTCTCTAAATCTCTCCCCTGTTCTGCCAACAGGATTAATCACTCCCTTGTCTTTTTTCCATTGCAAGCCGGCGGGGGGAACTTGAGCAAATTACTGAAACTCTCTGAGTCTTAATTTCCTTATTTGAAAAATGGAGATAATAATATGTGCCTCACAGGCTTAGTATAAGAATTAAATAAAATAACATATGTAAAGTATTAAGCACAGAAGTTGGCATATAGTAAGTACTCAGTAAATATTTGTTGAATAATAAATGGTAGTTATTATTATTAACTACCAAGCTTTTGCCAGTACACTTAGCCTGTATTATACAATGGCTAACTTCTCTTTTAAGGTTTTCCTAGTCATCTCAGCGCCGTAGATTTTGCTCAGCGTGGATGCCAACTCCACAAAAGAAAGAATCTAGAGTTTGTTCACTCTTGTATCCTAAACATCTTTAACAGTGTCTGGCACAAAGTAAGCCTTCTACAAGAAAATAAACAAACTTCAGCTTTGATAACAGAGATTTCTTGCCTGGGATAGAGAACAAAGCTAAAGGAAAGTGATTCAGTGGTCTTCAGCTTATCATTTCAGAAATCTCTAAGTTTATGTTTTCTTTCATTGAGGTGGTATCAAATTTTATGATGACATATGATTCTTTTTTCTTTTTGTTTTTGAGTTGGAGTCTCACTCTGTCGCCCAGACTGGAGTACAGTGGCCGCTCCCGGCCACCGCAGCCTCGACCTGCTGGGCTCCTGCCATCTTTCCACCTCAGCCTTCCAAGTAGCTGGAACTACAGGCTTGCGCTACCACACCCAGCTAATTTTTGATTTATTGTAGAAATGAGGTCTCACCAGGTTGCCCAGGCGAATCTCAAACCTGCAGGCTCAGGCAATCCACTCACCTTGGTCTCCCAAAGCGCGGGATTACAGACTGAGCCACTGAGCCCATCTGACACATGATTCTTTTAAGTCATCACATCTTCTGTCTCCCCCATTTTCAAGGGAAGATCTTCCTCAAAATTCAGGGTTCAGGCTCCATACTGTGAACTTGTTTCATCCTGCTTCTAGGATTTCCTTGCTCTTTCTTTTACGTCTTCTCTCACTTTCACCAAGTCATTGGACTTCCTCATGGAATTGTCTTCCTTTCTGAATCCCAATCCTTGCTGGGTTGCCTTATTTAAACACCTTTCCTGGTCTTGCCTACAGGCAGTCTAGCCAGAAAACAAGCTTTAGTGATAGAGCCTTGCCCAGTGTCTGGAATACAGTAGGTATTCAGGACCTTTGTGTTGTTGTTGAATGAAAAATAAATCAATGAATGGTGAACAAAAAAAGGAAGGAAAGTAGGAGGATAGAAGAAGAAAAGAACAGTTTATTCTTCTGATAGATTTAACCTAGATGATACCAAAAAAATTGGTTAAGCTGGTTTATTTCTGGTAAAAGGCAGTACCGCCTACAAACTGACAACATTGTGAATCACTTACATAATTAAGGTAAAGAGCCTTTTTAGTGAAGGAAAAAAAAGTTGAAATAGGTAGCGTCACTGAACTTGCCAACCCATTCAGTGACAAACTCTCTCCTCTGTCAAGTAGACATGGTATGAGCTGACTGGGTCATATAGAAGTTTAACATCAATGTAGCCATGATCTATATATGTTGAAAAGATTCCCCTGACTTGGGGCTGATAAATTCTTGCCACATTGCGACTAGGGATAATGAAGTGGCAAAGAACCAATTCTGTTTGATTAAAATGCACTCTTCCATTCCCAGAGTTTCCGGATTCTACTGCTACAACTTGGATCTTTTCTCAGTTCTTTTTCCTGCCAGCACCTTTTTCTTTTTTTTGTTTTCTTCTTTCTCTTTCTTTTCCTCTTCCCTCTCTTGTGCTCATGGTTCAGATACTGACTTTCAAAACCCTGGTTAGATGTGGTAGATTGTCGGCAGACATATATCTCTTTTGTCCCCCAAACCCCCATTAAAATGATAGTAAAAGAAGAAAAAAGGAGGATTCTTTTCAAGACAAAGAGGAGACATCAGTGGATTGCATATTTCAATCCAGTTTTTGAAAAGCAGAACATAAATGGCAGAATAGAGGAGCTAAGTACCAAAGTACTGGCAAAGGACTGACCTGAGCTGGTTCACCCAATAGGATACCTTGTACCTAAGGTGTCTTTTAGGCTGTTGAACTTAGGTATGTTCCAAATTGGAATTATCATCTTTCTCTTTCCTCTCCTCTACAATCATTGCTACCTTCACTTTTATCTCTGTTCCCCTGATGTATCTTTTCCTCCTGTGGTTCTTATCCCAAAAGATGCCTGCCCTGTCCAGAAAAATTGAAGTACACCTCCATATGTATTCCTCAAAACCCATTGTATGAACTTCTACTGTGGCACAAATCATTTCACAGTGCCAATGCATGCTCCTGTAGCTATGCTCCCACTAAAGGTTGTGATCTTAGAGACAATTTTATTCCTGGAAGTAACTAAACTCAAAAGTTGAGCACAGTGCTTGGCACATGATATATGTCACATAAAGATCTGGTGAAGAATCTTTTGTCTCTGGAGGGTGTTTTGTACCTAGAATGCCATCACTCCTCCTCCCTCACCTATGTGGTCAAGCAAGATGATGCTCTTATCAATCAAAAATGTTTTCAAAATTGAGTAATAGAAGAGTATCACTACCACACTATATTATTAGGGTATATGAGATCCTCTAATATTAATACTCTATATTATTGTAATACCATTGTTTGATGTTTGTTCATTGAAGCCTGGGTATTTTGATGTCCCTGTGACACCTCTTAATCCCTTTGATATCCATTTATATGCCCAATCTGTAGCAGTAAGAGATGACATTTATGCTGGGGGGACGGGGTAAGGTAGTACTTAGAATACTATCGAGTTTAGATGTCAAGATCTCTATGTTAATGTCCCAACTCTACACTAAATTGACCTGCTACTTTAGGAAAGTCACTTTCCCTCTCTGGGAATGGGTCTCTCATCTTTAAGAGGACAAATAATTGGACTAGATAATCTCTAGGGTTCGCATTTCTCTAAACTAGCATACATCTGATCATTAACCTCAAACTAGAACATCCCTGGCCTCACCTTTAGAGAGATCCTGAGTGCCAAGATCACCTTCTTAATTCAGGTGACGAATGTACATTGACAAGGACAAAGGTTAGGGACTGTGGTGCTGATCTGAGGGAACAGCCTGGGCTTTGATCTTCAGGCTTAGAATCAGGTGAAAAAAATGCCTCTGAAGAAGTTGGACCCTGGCTGTGCATGGGTTTGATCCTTACCTTGTATCTTCTGCTGTTCTCTCTTTTCATGTTTTTCTATGAGGGGAAAAGTACTCAAAGAGAGTCCAAGAGACAAAGTCTTCTCTTGGAACACACACCTGCTGATTTCAGTGATGTTTGTTGTACACAAGACTGTTTGGGGGCTGGGAGAGAAAAACTTTTCTCATCCCTGTATATATACTTTAAACTAGGAAGGTTGCATTTTTTCTTAGCATTACTCATTTGGTCCAAGGGTTAGAGCTTTCTTGGGAATCATAAAGCCTGATTTTGCAGCCTCCAGTTTGAGATGCAGACTTAGGTAAACACAGGCCTGCCAGAGCCCCCTCTGGGATCAAATGACTTGAGGAGGAGTGGTACAAAGCTCAGACTCTGCACAGCTTTTGCTCCATCCTAGCCTGGGCAGAACAAGAGAAGGTGTCAGCACTTCCTTCATTGGGCATCTGCTGTGTGCCAGGTACCACCCTGACTGCTTCTCATCTCACCTGGTCTTTTCAACCATGCTACTAGGTCTCAAGGTATAATTAACCTATTTCATGGATACAGGAACTAACATTTGGAGAATTGAAATGGATTGCTCAAGGTTCCACATTAAACCTGGGATTTGAACCCAGAGCTATCTGAGTCCAAAGACTTGCTCTTTCTACTAGATAATGTACCACCCCATGAATATTCTGACTGCTCCTAGCAATTGTGTGTGTGTTTGTGGGGGTGGGGGTGTAATGGAGGTGGGGGGATGCAGACAGGCTAGTCTCTTCTGAGCATACATTTATTTCACAGGCAGAAAACTGCCAATTCCTCATGTACGTGTTTGCCCTTCTAGGAGCAGATGATCCAGGAATTTGGGAGATGGAGAGAGACTTTCTTTTCATCTATACTTGGGGAGTTCAACTTTTATTAGCACCCTGAGGTGCAGGTAGGAATGGATGGATGGGTAGCCCAGAGTTCAGGTAGAAAGTTGGAGATTTTCATTTGAAATCAGAGAGAAGATTCTTCCTTGCCCTCAGCTACATCTTTAGGCTTTCACCTCTTCATCCTGCTTGTATTCTATGTGCTTTCTTTGGAGAGTCATCTACTTTCCTGGTTTCAGCTCTCATCTTTTTCTCTCAAACACCTTCCTCTTTTCTCACTTCAGCAAACAGCTACACCATCTGCCCAGCTGCCCACATCAGAAACCCAGGTGTCATTCTAGACTGCATTCTCTGCCCTTCCCCAAGTATTGTCAATCCAAATTCTTAACACCTCTCAAAGGCACCCTCTTTTCTCTTACATGTTCACTTACTGATTGTGTCACGATCCCCATCACCTGGAATACTAGGGTGTCTACCTGCACCATCCCTTCTTTATGCTGCTGTCAAATTGCTAAACTTCAGATGTCTTTTTGAGTTACCCTTGGCCTTTTAAATAAAGTTCAAACTTCACAGTGGTCTTTGAGAGTGCTGTCAAACACTTAAGGACCTAGTTTGAATATCAACTCTATAACTTATTATACTTGTGACCTTGGGCCTCTCTAACTCTGTATCTTTATCTTTTATGTAGTGCTAATAGTCTGACATTGTAGATTTTTGTGGACAATGAATAAAATGAGAGTAGTATATGTAACCTGTTAAACCAGTGCCTGGTGTATAGTAAACAAGCTTTGAATGGTAGCTGTTCTTAAATGGCAAAATTGTAAACTGTTACGGAGACTTTTATTGTTGTGACACAGAAAGTGTAATGGTGTCCAGGTTTCTACCTAATGGGAGAATTCCATGTCACCATGGACTCCAAGTTAGGAGGTGATTTTTCTGGCAAATGTAGCCTGTTCTGCTTTTCCCAATGAACAGCAGAGAAAATATCATGGGACCCATCCCTCGAAATAACATGGCAGGCATCAGAGAGAACTCAGATCACTTCAGGTCAGCAAGGTCAAGTGCAGCAGAACTAGCCATCCTGTGAACAGAAGAGCATAAAGCAGCAAAGGCTGTACATACTTTGCATTTTGGAGAAAAGTAAATATATCCACAAAGGTTACTGAGAAAGAATCAGCCTGGAGGCAAAAACTTGAAATCTTCCATATTGGTAAACAAGGACCTAAGGTGAAAAGTTGGCATAAGAGCAGCCCTGCACACTTGGGGAAGAACCTTGACAGGACACAAAATCTTTCCTGATACATAGTGGTAACGAATCATTCTTATTCTTTAGATTTATCACCTGTGCTGTCATCTGGTATCATCATCCACTGTTTGGTTTATCATATACAATTATATCCAGTACATGGTCATCTTTTAAATCATAGGAATGTTCTCCACAATGTTCTCTCTCTTTTTTTGTTCTCTACAAATCCATGTGTTTTAATCACAAAGTTCAGAGCTAAAGCACCTTCTATATTATGACATATCGATAGCCGAATAGGGGGCTCCTGCATGACATTTGCTAAGAAATCCCTTCTCTGTGAAGCTGATTGAATCCCTACTCTCATATTTTCTCTCTCGTACTTGCCTATTACATATGCTGTTTGAAGTATTCCAATTGTTTCCTGACTGAATCTAAAGGGAAAGAGACTCTTCCCAATCTGGACTAGAATAGCTATGTGGGGGAGGGCCAAACTGAGAAGCCACAAGTGATGGTGGCAGAGACTGCTCTGACCCAGGAATATCTGTCTGATGGGACTGGGCTGATGGAGGTGAGAAAGTTCAGGGACGCAGAAGGTAAGGGCAGCTGTCGTTGGCGACCCCTTTCTCCATGGAGATCCTTCATGGAGGATGTGTGTTAGTCTTTGTGGAGTTTTTGCTTTATCTGGGGTTATGTGTGGGTGGCAATGTCACAGAGAGGAAAAGCAGTAGGGCCTGGAGCTATAGACAAGGGCTTACCTTTGTAGCTCTACTCTTTGGTGCGGTCAAAGCATAGCACCATTCAGACCCTCAGTTTTCTCACTGAAACTTTGCTAAAAGCCTGCAGGGAGAATTAAGGGAGCTAGCATAGGAAACTCAGAAATTTGTCACAATGGTGTTAATTTCTTTTCTCTTTCTTTCCATTCCAGACCATGAGGAGGGGACTATTGAATGCTTTTATCTAGGACTGCTGGGCTTTCTCAGGGCATAATTTCTTCTTGGCTGAGTACATATACTTTCTAGGAACTTGGATATTCTGAGATGTGGATTCCAGCATGAGAACCCACCATTCCATCCTCAGGTAGACAGGGAGAAGGTGAGACATCCATCACTGTACAGAAGAATTCCTAGTACTTCAGTTCTGAAATGTTTCACTGAAGCCTGGCCTTTGGAGAGGGCTGAGAAGGTGGCAGTTTATTATGTAACATGGATTTGATGTTAGGATTTGCACGTTGAGTTTTCATTACCCAGTCTCATAAAAAACAGAAGAGCTCGGTGTAAAAGGTTTTAAAAAATATTTTTTTTTTGGCGAGGATAGACAAGTCAGGGGCTCTGACACATTCTTCACTCGGTGGTTCTTAAGAACAAAGACAAATGGAAAAGAACGATTCTATTTTTATGCTTTGAAAGCACTTACTTTAGGTCAGTAAAACAGCCAGTGTGGATGCTTAGCCTTGTCAATACAGCTTGGACCAGACCTTTTTTATTCTTCCATTTTTAATTAATTGGGAAGCTGGCAGTATAGGGAGGTGAGGAGGTTGCATGAGACATGGAATCTTGCCTCATCACAAAGGGATTAAGGAAACTAGATGCCCTGTGGCAGAAGGAAAAGTGAGTAGGCTTTAATATCAGATAAACTTCAATTCAAACCTCATTTCCATTCCTTATTATCTGTGTGACCCCGGGCAAGTCATTGAAGTGCTCTGAGCTTCAGTTTTCCCATCTATATAAGGGGATTTACATAAACTACCTCACATGTTAGAGCATTGTGATCTGGTACCAATGTGATCTGGTACATAACAACACAGTGTTTGGTACCTAGTGAGTACTAAATGCAGGATTAAACAAATACCTAGTGCATACACCAATAATAGGCAGAGGAAGAACCATGTTGCTATCTGAGAACACATTTCAAATAGAACCCAGGGAAGGAAGAATCACGGGCCTGCCCACTACAGCAATTATTCTGAGACTTGTTTGGAATAAAGACTTGAAAGGAGAATCAGGTAAACAGAAAGCACATTTTGTATGATTATTTTTATATATCCTGCATTTGTATACCAAAAAGCTTTGAGGTTTCTTAAAATAAAATATATGGATGCAACAAAATAGGAAGCTCAAAAATAGTTAGGAAAGTGTGTATCATAATTGGGCTAACACAGTTACTGAGTTTAGGTTCTGAGTTTGGAGGTTTCTGGTAAAAAAGCCAAGAGGAGAAGAAAATGGTTAAGGGATTCTCATCATCTGAGAATGCATGCGCTCCTGCTGTTTAAGGGAGGAAACAGTTTTCTTGACATTGCATTTGAAAATAAATTTATCATAAACCCCTAAGAAATATGTGGCATTTCACTTAATACTTGTTACATAGCACAACATGAGGAAAGATGTCTTCCACAATGACTCTCTTACAAGTGTGTTCCATTTGACCTTTATCACATTGACCTTTGATGAAGAAAGTTAAAGGGATAACAAATAGTGGTGGAGTACTGGCTTGGACATCAAACAGACTTGGATTCAAATTCTAGTTCAACCACTGGCTAGTTGCATGACCTTGTGAATCAACTTATCCTTCACCAAGCCTTGCCTTTCTCCTCTGCAAAATGGAGCTCATAATACTAGCTTTCCCCTCCTGTGGTATTGCTATGTGCCTTGAGTGAGCAGACTGATGTAAACACTGGTCTTGGAGCCTGGTACAGCATAGGTGATTAATAAGTTGGGTCAGTTTTATTTCTCTTCCTTTTTATTAGAACTTAACCTTGTGTGGAGTTTTCTAGACGTGTCTAAGCTAATGAGCTGATTCACTTCAGGCCTTCCTGTGTTTGGTTTTATACTCTCTAATCCTCTGCTGGCACCAGAGATGGTTCTGAAATACAGACCTGACCATGTCTCTCCCTGCTGAACAATTTCCAGTGTCTTTCTGTGGTCTACAAAATGAAGTACAGATTCCTTGGCTGGGTGTTCAAAGCTCTCCACCCCAACCCACTCCTGACTTCACTCACTGCTCTCCAAAAGGTACTCTATATTCTGGGCATCACAAACTATTGGCCTATCCCTTCATACATGATATATTTGCACAAGCTTCTCCCTCTGCCTAGACCATCCTTTTCCTCACTATCCTGGTCAGCTTGCCACACAAATGCATTCTTTTTTTCAAGATCATTCAAATATTGCTTTTGCTGTGAGGTCACCTCTATCTACTCAGAGAATTAGTCTCTCTCTCCCCAGATACCCTGGTGACTATGACATTCTCTTGCAATATTCTCTCCCTCCCTCTCTCTCTCTTTTTTTTTGAGTTGAAGTCACTCCATCATCCAGCTTGGAGCAGTGGCTTACTAACAGCCACCTCAGCGTCAATCTGCTGGGCTCCAGTAATCCTTCCACCTCAGCCTTCCAAGTAGCCAGAACTACAGGCGTGTGCTACAACACCCAGCTAATTTTTGATTTATTGTAGAGATGAGATCTCACCAAGTTGCCCAGGCTGGTCTCAAACCCACGAGTTCAGGCAATCCATTCACCTCGGCCTCCCAAAGTGCTGGGATTACAGGCTGAGCCACCAAGAACGACCCTTTTCTTTCTTTCTCTTGCTAGACAATAGGTTTTTTGAGGGCAGAGTGGTACCTGGTCTTTCCTTTCCTTTAGTTAGTACCTAACTTAGTGCTATTTAGTGTCTAGTGCTAGCTGGAGCCTTTGTTGTATTTTGTAAACACTTCTGGTTTAACCTCTGTAATTTTAATTCCTGTGTTGATTCAGGTGGTACCTTTTCCTGTGATACTTTGGGTTCTTCAAGAGCTGGAATCTTGTGTGTTTCACCTTGGCACCCCCAATGCCTACTCTTTATCCAAAGTAGGGGAAATAAATGATTGTTAAAGAATGAATTAATACATTATAAGGGAATGAATGACTTACAACCTCTGTACCAACATCACCTACCCTCCAGGTAAGGAATGGAGATTGGAATTCAACTTGACATTCTAACATATTTCCAATATTGGTGGATAACATTTAATGAAATCCTCTGGAACTTCATCTTAGGTAGGGTTAACTTCTAATATCGAGGTAAACCATGAAAATCATGCAAATAAAAACTATTCTTGGTCAGCTGTGGTGGATCATGCCTGTAATCCTAGCACTTTGAGAGACAGAGTTGAGAGAATTGCCTGAGCCTAGGAGTTTGGGCAACATAGCGAGAACTTGTCTCCATGAAAACAACAACAATAAACTATTATTGAGAATCTTTTAAGAAGATATTACATTGGAAGTACGGTTTGTCAACAAGTCTAACCTACTAAATTTTTCTCTTCTGCATTGGAAAGGTTGATATTTCCTCAATGGACCCTAGAAATAGGTAATTGGTTTTGTTTAAGATTTATGTGGAATCAAAAATATGCATCATTAAATACTAGACTGAGTTGGGAGCCCAGAGCCCTGGAAGGACAGAAGGTGATGGCATGACCAGGTGGATGGTGAACCAGCTGAGTCTTCTGGGCTCATGTGGTTAGAGAGGACTTAAGATGGAAGAGTAAAAATAGAGATCAAGATGGAGTCCAAGGATGAAGAGAGAAATGGGTTGAGGAGCCATTTCAGAAACAGGATGGCATCTAAGAAAAAGAGTAGAGAAGCCAAGAAGGGGTTGTAAGATATAAGGACAGACGCCAAAAGCAGAAGCCAGGGAGACAGAGAGAGAGGTTCATGTTCTATAAGGTCTAATTCTACAAGATGCCTCTATGAGAATAACAGAAGATGCTCTGAGACTGGGTTTGTAGAACTGCCATTGCTCTACATTCTGGGCTCCCCAGCGCAGGGCTTTGTGTGCTGCAGTGTCCTTTGCTTATCCAAGGAGTCATGGTTTTCACATTTTAAAAGGTGTTTCAGTTGGAAAAGTCATACTTCTGTTATAAAGTTCAAACTTCAATATTGAAGAATCAATATCAAATAGGAATGAAGTCTCCCATTGACTTCCCCACTGTCTCCAGGCCCTACCTCCAAAGGTAACTAACCCATGCTAAGGATTTAGGATGTATCCTTCCATATGTATTTGGCACACATACTCAATCACATACTCACACTCACAATTGACTTTTTAAAAATTATTTTTAAATATCATATTGCCACCTATATGCTGTTGTGCCTCATTTTTATCTCACTCTGTAATACCTCATGGCATCTATTTCCATCCTTAGCTTTTTCACCTGATATTTCTCAGAGCAAAGAAGGCCCATTAAGGTATAGCTGACGGGAGGCTATTAAGACTAAATCTTCATGTTCTGAGAAAGCTCTTCTTCCATCCTGCGCGGTCTGTTAGCTTCAGTGAACTAGAAATTAAAGATTTATGTTACTAATTATTATTTTTTAAATAAAATTTTAAGGGCAAGGCTTTGCTGGAAACATACACAGTAATTGTGTTTACTGATCGTCACCACTCCCGAACAGCAATTCACGGTATAAAACTCAAGTAATTAGAACAATAAGCCCAGGTTAATTAAAACACTGGGTAACATTTGGGCAAGAATAAAATTCACTTTGGAGATTTTCCAGGCACACATTCGTTTTGTAGGCACTTAATTCACCCTGGGAGCTGGTGCTGACAAGGTAAGACGCTCCGTGCTAATCAGCCCTGGTCTGCCTTTGATCACGCCCTGCACATTTCTCTTCTCTGGCTCCAGGACCAGCTTCAGAGACCCGGGTCCAGTTGCCAGGAGAACAGCATTGCACTCGCATAGGCCTAATCTTGGGTACCATTCTCATGTTATTATTACCATCCATGCCACTTGCCTTAATGGTTACAGGCTGGGTAATTAAAGCAATTAATCAAGTCCTCAAGAAGTTGGGAGCCTGTTTGGAGTTTCTTCTGCCTTCGCCCTCCATCTGGTGCTGGAGGCCTGCTTCCCTGGGAGCACTGTGGTCCCCAGTCTGGTCAGAGTCCTGTGAATTGTTCCTCCTGCTGTGACCAAAGGCTCATGGGAGCTCTGAGGGTGAGCTTAAAAGTAACCCCTCTAGGTCAGGCGTGGTGGCTCAAGCTTGTAATCCCAGAACTTTGGGAGGCCAAGGTGAGAGGATTGCCTGAGCCCATGGGTTCGAGACCAGCCTGGACAAGATGGTGAGACCTCGACTCTACAATAAATCAAAAAATTAACCGAGCATGGTAGCATGCACCCGTAGTTCTGGCTACTTGGAAGACTGAGGCAGAAGGGATCACCTGGGCCCAGCAGGTCAACGCTGGGATGTCCATGAATGTGCCACTGCACTCCAGCCTGGGCAATGGAGTGAGACTACAACTCAAAAAAAAAAAGTACCCCTCTAAAATGTTGTTCTGGGCAGCCCCTGTGCCCTTCTTCATTGCTTACACTTGTGTTGTCAATATCCTGCTAGACATTGAGCTTCATCAGGGCAGACTTGTGGTTTTCATCTTGTACTTTTAGAGCTTTATCCAAGACCTGCATCTAGAGAGAACTCAATAAAAATCCACTCTCCTCCTTACAATTCCTTCCCACCCAATGACTTTCAGCTTAGGAGAATAATCACATCAACAGATATTTTTGAAGGACTCCTTCTGGGCCAAGTACTGTGCTGATAACTTGAGGAATCAGAGATGAATAAGATATGGCTCTCTTGCATGCAAGAAGTTTATAACCTAGTGGGGAGATAAGACACATTCACAAATGACTGTAAGACATGAATCCCATAAAGGATGGTCAAAGAAGGTACCATAGGCTCTCAGAGCAAGGGAAGAACACTGCTGTCTAGGGAGATCTGAGAGGGCTTCATGAAGGAGGTGGCATTTCCCCAGGATTTTTTATTTTTATGAAATAAATTTGAATGTGCAGACACACATGTGTATGTATGTGTGCATATATGTGTGTGTAAGATAGTTCTATATATGAGCTTGTGGGTGGGGCAAGAAGAAAAGATTGAGATACCTCCAGGGAACAAAACCTCCAGTATAAGCAGAGGCACTGTCTTAAAAAAAATTCTTTTCTTTTTGTGGTGTAGAGATGGGGTCTCACTGTGTTGCCCAGGCTGGTCTTGATCACTAGGCCTCAAGCAGTTCTCCAGCCTTGGACTCCAAAAGCACTGAGATCACAGGCATTAGCCACCACATCCAACCAAAGTCACTGTCTTTGGGAAAGAGCCGACAATTGCATTTGTGTAGTCTCAGGTTCATTACAGAGAGAAAACATTTTTGAGGTAGCATCTGGCAGCCTCCAGCAACATGGCAGGGTGGATGAGTGTGGAATTCAGCCTCCCTGACTGCTCTCTTCTTTCCCCTTTTTCCTTCCCCTTCCTTTCCGCTTCTCTGGGTCTTCCTGCTTTCTCCTTCCTTCTTTAGCAAAGCCCATTCTTTGGGAGAGCTCTAATCTTTTTCATTTCTGTGTGAGTTTGGGTTCCACCTGTCTGCTACACTGAGCCTACCTTCCCATGGGACTGTTCTCAGCTGCTGTAGAACTGGGAGGAGGATCTGGTGCCAGAATAAGGTCCTAATCTGCACTCAACTTTCTCTGGCTACTAGGAACTGATGCGAGGGAGCAGGCTCCCCTCACCACTGCTCTGCTCCATGGGGCTGCATGCCACAATTGCACAGCCAAACAGTTTTCTAGCAGAGAAGCTCCCTCAGCTCCTACCCATTAAGCAACAGGTTTTTGCTTCTCACTGCTTTAATTAATGGAGTAAATGATTAGAGCAGGCTGCCTTGCTGAAGACCTGACGTGCTTTGATTTTTCTTCTTTGCTCTGGTGAAAGTCCCTTGGATAATTGTTAGGAAAGTAAATCACTGCTGAGGCCCCAGAGGGACTCCTTGGGCGGCCATGTGTATAAGGCACCTGGAGATAAACAGAGATAAGTAGCATAGCTTCTCATTCCTTAAGAGGGAGAAGGAGGCCAGCACGGTGGCTCACACCTGTAATCCCAGCACTTTGGGAGGTGAAGGCGAGAGGATTGCCTGAGCCCAGGGGTTCAACACCAGCCTGGGCAACTTGGCGAGATCTGGACTCGTCAATAAAAATTAAAAAATTAGCCAGGTGTAGTGGTGCGTGCCTGTAGTTCCAGCAACTTGGAAGGCTGAGGCGGAAGGATCACCTGAGCCCAGCAGGTCAAGGCTGTGGTAGCTGTGAGCGTGCCACCGCATTCCAGCCTGGGCGATAGTGAGACTCCAACTAAAACAAGCAAACAAACAAACCAACAAAAAAAAACAAGGGAAGGATAGCTGCATTGAGCAAGAAAGAGGACATAATAAGGCAGAAACACAACTGTGTTTTGAAGTTTGAACGGGAAAGTTGTTTATTTTTTTGAGGGTGCTGATCTTCAGGGAAGAAAAGTGATTTCAGGTCCACAAAAAATAGTCACCAGGAACAAATCTGGGGCAACCAGAAATATGGAGAAAGTCTGTGGAAAGGACTAAAACGGCAGGCCATTAACAACTACAGTTCCGAGCATCCAGCGGGGGTGTTTCTGGGTGTGCTCAGCACCAAGAAAATGGCTTTTCTTGCTTCAAAGGCCCGCAGTGTCCCACATTGGGATGTGAACACATAGCTGCCCAGGATTTTCCCTAGGACTGAGAGGGACCAGCTGATCACAATACCTTCCAGGGCAGCCAGCAGGATAGGGAAGAGTCTGTGCCTCCCTGGTGTTCATATGGGATTCGGACCATCCCCTTTCTTGGTCTATATAAACCCCAGGATTTATGGGAAAATCCTATGGGGAGGAGTTGAGAATAACCAAACAAACTGGGAACCTCCAAACAAAATAATTTGTATGTGACTTGGGATGAGTCCCTGGGGATCTAATAAGCAGCTCAGGGAGCTGTAAAAAAGCAGGAGTTAATGGAGACGGAAGCAGCCTCAGCAGCATTTGACAACCATCTCAGTCTGGCATGTATGAGATGGTTTTGATAAAATAACAAGTCGAGCATCTTCCAAGCAGACATTTCCTCCCTTCTAAGGTGGGTTCTCTATAAAATTCTCTTGTAAATTTTGAGTCTATTTTTTCAAAGGAAGAGCTCTGTGGCTGTATTTTTTTTAAAAAAATAAATATTATTTGCTGAGGCATTCTTATTTCAGCTGGTGGGTTTAGAGCAGCCTGAGTCTTTCAAGCTTTAAGATGATTAGTAAGGGTCTTTCCAGACCACCTCAACTCATCCTTTCGTTTTCACAGAGAAAGCGATCTAGGGAAGGTAATAGGATTGCCTAAAGTCAGGGAGCCAGTTGGAGGCAGAATGGGAGCCAGTGCCAGGTCAGTATGGAACTTAGATGGAGAGTGATCTGTTTGAAAGTTTTGTTGTTATTGTTGGTGGCAAACATATCACTTTGTTGACTCATTCTGTGTTTAGAGTTGACTGGATTCCATAGGAAATTGGCTTTCATATGTGGAGGCCTCAAGTCACAATGTGTCTGTTGAAAGTGCAAACATCCATCTTCTCTCTCCTTGTTCCTCTTCATGACCACTCGAGGTTCCTTCCTCTGAAAATCCTTTCCTGTCACATAAGGGAGTTCTTGGTTCTTTTGTTCATTGCATTCTTGTACCTGTTGTCTGTGTGTATGTGTTGTATGTGTGTGTGTCATAAAGTGCCTGCCATTCTAACTACTTTGAACTCCCTCTAGACGGGTCAGTGCTTGTATGTCTGTGTCCCAGCCCTTAGCACATAGTAGGCATAAAGCAAATATTCGTTGAATAAAGATATGTGCCCTTATTTCTTTGGACTTAAGTGTAATATGTTATACTTAATAGATGCATGTTTAGTTTCTGTTACAGAGCTACAAAAACTTAGTTTTGCACATTCTCAGCATGTTAGAGACGGGACCATTTAAGTTCACACATTCATTTTTACAGATGTGAAACCTGAGGCTCAGAAAGGAAATCAATTTACCCAAGGATGCACAGCATTTTTGTGTCAGTTAAAACTGAAACAAAGTCTCTGTGAAAATACAAAGCCCTGCTTATTGCTCCTGTGCCACAGTTTAGAACATGTATCATGCAGTTGCATTAAAATACATATTCGTATATAATACCTTTGGGCACTAAAAGATTGGAGATTATATTTCTAGCACTGTTGTTATTATTATTATTTTGTTTCTTCCTAGAAGGAACCATTTTGCTTCTTGCTGGTGATAAGGATTAAAAGCAGCCTTTTTTCAGTCTTCAGAGGAACCAGATTGCGATTTCTTTATATCAGATTTTGGTAGGAATGATTCCTTCTAACATGGAGAAAATATATGTACTGAACTTTCATTACACATTTTCTTTTCGCTGAGTTTACAGCTCCTTAATGCGATGCGTGCTGCCAGCTTAACTAGAGCATTGAAAATGTGCTGTTCTCCAAGTCAGTGGCAGATCATGGACAGGACAGTTTGGACCAGACATTTCACAGTGTTGGAAATTAAACAGTAGTGGGGATAGTGGTGGCAGCACTGGGTCTCAGTCTACCCAAGAAGCCGTAGCTTCTTGTTAGCTGTCTAGAGTCCAGGAAGGACTACCAATGGTCCATGGCCATGCATTTCTGTTTCTATTTAAATTCGTAGTGGAGGAACAGGTCCAGAATCAGTTAAATCTCTTGTGAATCTGCTCTTGAGGGTGGAGGAGGTGGGTTTGTCGCCACTTCCATCCCCATCACCCTAGCTCTTGAACTTCAGATCTTGGGAGATCAGAGACTGAGGCAGGCTGGCTAAAAGTGGGACAAAGCCAGCTCTGTGCGTGGGTGAGAAATGAGTCTGAATCACCCTTACTCTGCCTCCAGAGTGACAGTAACAAAGCCAGTGGGAAGCAGGATTCAAATATTGCCAAAATCCAGCCAGCATGAAAGTTTTGTCTGTATGACCTGCTCTGGTGATTTGCAGTCTTTCCTCAAGCAACTGGAAGTGTTGGTTTGTAATTCACAGTTCATTGCAGCAAGCATCTATTATGTACCTGCTGTATACTCAATTAATCCACTGAATTGATACAAGAGAATTAGAAGTCTTGACCTCTGCCTTCAAATGAACTTACCAACAAGTAGGAAGAGTCATTATTCATTCATCCATCCACACACTCATTATTTTCTGGAAACCTACATTGAGCTCTGGATAGTATTAAGTACTGGAGGCAGAGAGGGTTCAGGCATAATACCTCCCTTCAACAATATCACTGTTTGATAGAGTGATGGAGGAGACCAGTGCCTGCAAAATGAGCGAGAAGAAGCCAGAAAGTAGGAAGAGCAGAGAGTGGTGGGAGCAAAGAGCAGCCCAGATGCAGGTTAGAGGAGGCTTCTCAGAGGAGGTGATATTTCAATGGCATCATGAATGATGATCAAGAGTTAACAAGGACATAGATAATGTGTTTGCAGTGCACTTTTAGGAGTCAGAGGTAGCTGAACTGTTAGAATTTAGGGGATGGTTGAATAATTCATGAAAACAAAGGACTAGAGTATTTGAAACTGTGACTATCTCTCATACTTTTTGAAATACCCACAAATAGCCAGAGAATAATTTAACAAACAAGACATAATTGAACTCTCACATACTGCTGGTAGGAGTGCAAATTAGTACAACTGTTTTGAAAAACTGGCAGTATTTGCTAAAGCTAAACATATGGCTACCCTATGACATAGACATTCTACTCCCAGGTATATACCCAACAGAAATGGGTACATATGTTCACCAAAAGATTTGTACAAGAATATTCATAGCAGTGCTATTCCTAGTAGCCACAGACTGAAAACTGCCAAGATGACCTTCCATGTAGAATGGAGAAATAAACTGTGGTAGACTCATATGTTAGAGTACTATACAACAGTGAGAATGAGTGACCCAAAACTATAGATAACGGATGAGTCTCCCAGATCCAACACTGAACAAAAGAAGCCAGATACAAAACTGTACATACTATATGATTCCATCTTTATATAAAGTATGAAAACAGACAAAATAAATCTATACTATTACGAATCAGGACAGTAGTGATAGTTGGGCGTGGTAGTTACTGGAAACCAGCAAGGGGGAGTGTTTCTTGGTGGTGGTAATGATCTTGTTCGTTCCTGATTTGGGTACTACTAACACAAAGGTGTTCACTTTGTGAGAATTAAGTGGGTGGTGTACTGTCTTGTATGTCTATGATATCTCAATGAAAAAATCAAAATCCATCTGTAATCCAGGATGAGACTCTGGATTAGAAGCAAATGGTAAGGGCTGTCGGAATTTAGAGTGCGGAAGTGGTCTCAACGGTGAATTGGGTTCTCCTGCATTAATCTTCCCTCACAGAGAGGAGTGGGAATTCCTGAGAGGCTGATGTTCTTGTGTCACTAAATCAGATGTTCCACTTTCCCTCAAAGAAGGCCTCATTCATTCATTTAGTCTTTGCAATAGATGTTGCTATTCAGCAGGCAGAACAAGACTGTGGACAGAGTAAGGGGTTTTTTTTTTTTCTTCACATGGTTAAGTCTCTGTTTGAGACCACTGGCAGCTTGAACCTTTGCCCCTCAATTTTCACGTCATGTGAATGAGGACCACACACTGGGCTGTTGTTTTGATAGGAGGTCTTACGATTCACTCCTAACCCCATTCACTTCCTGCCTGCTGGACTCTAGCAATATGCAGAATGTAGCAGGACCATGCAAACATGAGGAGTCATTGCGTTCTGACCCAGGGGACTGAGAGGTGAGGGGCTGCTTAACCCCCCTGGAGCAGTAGCCCCACCTGGAGCTGTGTGTACAGGATCAGGTAACAAAGCCTGTGTGCTTGGTGCTTCCCAAGGAAGACTTCTCTTGAGATATCACTGCTCTTGTTTCAACATTTCCTGTCGTCCCTGATGTTTGACCAAGCCACTGAACCCACCTTTGTCTTCTCTTCCCCCAGTAAGAGAAGTGCCTGATCAGTGTTCTGACAGCATTCTCAGCAGCACAAAGGCTGCTCCTCTCTGTACTCCAGACAAGAGAGCCAGGGGAAAGGAGAGATGAAGCTGGTGCTAATCATTTCCCAGTCTCCCGGCCTGCCTGCTTCCCTTCACACTCCAGTTGCCGGGAATATTGCAAGAGAACCACCCTGAAAAGAGATGTGACATAACCTACTATTGTCCCTGACAGCCCAGGATCCCAGCTTGGCCCAGAGCCACGGTGGAGAGAGAGAAGGAGAGGGCAGAATTTGGGCTGAATGCTGACTGCATTCCAGGCTCTGTGCTTATTGCTTTTCATCAGACACTCTTTCCATTGTTGGACAACTACCTATTGAGTGCCTAGGAGGGCCCTGGTGCTAGAAATGTCACAGCAAACAGACAAACAAATAAACAAACAACACTAGACCCTGGCTCCATTGAGCTCACGGTTCAGTGGGGGGGGGAACAGATATTAAACAGATGTTCACACTAATGATTAAATAAATGAATCTGTGGTAACTGCTAGGGAAAAAGAAGGAAGGACATCTGAGAATACATCACAAGGTGACTTAACCTAGCTTGGGAGAATGAGATGATATCGAAGCGAGTACCTGAAAGCTGAACAGGATTTGTTGGGTGGAGAATGTGGGAGGAACATTCTAGGCAGAGAGAATAGCTTGTATGGAGGCTTTGGACAGGAAGGGCAATGGTGTTCAGAGACACTTGGACAAGGCCAGGATGGCTGAGGTGTGGTGTGTGACAATGGAGAACCCAAGAGTCAGATGGGGACACAGTCGATATCCAGAACACAGATGTTTAGAGTGGAAAGAACTTAGAACTTGATTTTAAGCGTGATGGGTGGTGATTGAGGGTAAGCAGGATAATGGTATACTTATATCTCTCAGGTTTTTCAAAAGGATACTCAGACTTTTGAGTAGAGGACAGATAGAGAAATATTGGTAGGAGTCATGGCCACAATCCAGGCAAAGAATGTGGTGGACTGAACTGAGGGAGAAGTGGAAGTGATGGGGAAGAGTGGAGAGAGTTGAGCTATATTTTGGTGTCAGAATGGATAAGTTTGATGGTGGAAGGGATGTGTGAGGAAAAGGGAGGTATCGGTAGTGTCTGCCAGGATTTTGGCTTGTGCATCTGGGGCGTGGTAATATCATTGCTGAGATCACTCATTTCTGAGATGGGGAAAGAAAAGAAGATATGTAGAGAACATTATAAATTCTGTTTTTATCCTACTTAATCCTCAGGAGACCACTTCTTCTGTGGTCAAAAACATTGAGATTCAGAGTGGTTTAGAAATTTGGCCAAGATCACAGAGTAAGTGGTAAGTGGTCTAAATCTTGGCAGCAAGGAATTTTGTGGTTATTTCAGAGTTTTGTGTCATTTTGCATTCCTGCAACATGTCACAACCTACAGAACAATTTTAAATCTCATCCCATCTTTATTTTTACCAATACAACCCTATGAGGTATACAGTGCACATATTTTTATATTCATTTCCTAGGCAAAGAAGTTTAGGTCATTAACTTGATCAATATCAGAGAGTGTTAGCTGGTGGAAATTGAATTGAAACTCAGGTTCTATGACTCCCAGTTCATGCTTTTTCCACTATCCCTCACTGCTAAATTACGCAAACACTGGAGACAGATAAATTGCTTGGCCCACTAGTGTTCAGCGATTTGCTTAACCTCTAGGAGCCTCAACTTCTTCACTTGTAAAATGGATAAAATAATATCTGCCTCCATGGTTTGTCAGTGAACAACTGCATGTAAAGCATTTGCATAGTGCTCAACACAAGCAAGCACTCAATTATCTTTCCATATGAAGCTATTGCTGAGTATGCACTTCTCAGCCCAAGCATCCCTTTTCTCTGAGGAAAAGCAGCAGCTCCCAAGGCTGGGGAGGACCTGAAGAATTGCTGACCAACTTTTTTCCCAAAGGTCCTCCTGTTATCTCTATCTGTGTCCTATAAGGACTTTGAGCATAGTTTCCTGTCTCTCACTGCCTCGTCCCCATTTCCACACTCAGTTAATTGCTGTGTCTTGACAAATCTTCTTTTGTAATCTCTTTCACCTTGCTCTGTTCTTCCCCATGCCCAACACTGCTCAGTGCAGACCCCATTTTCTTCTGCTAGACCCATCATAATAACCTTTTAACTCATCTCCCAAGGGCATGCCCAATCCACCATGGATTTCCCTGTGTTTTCTCGTTGTCTACATAATAAAGCCTAGATCTCTAGTCAATGAGTCAGGTGTCTTCACAGTCACCTGCCAATCTCTCTCAAACTCACCTCCCAGTGAATTTAACAGGGAGCCTTCTCTCCAACCAAAGAAGCCAACCCATCATCTCCTCATCCGTCATGCTCAATCCCTCTACAACACTTCTGGCCATGTGGTTCTTCACTCCTAGAATACTCTGGGAGTCACTCTTTCCTTTCCAATTGGCTTCACATTTCTTCAAGGTCCCATTCAAGCATTTTCTCCTTTGTAAAGCCTCCTTTGACTCTCTAGACTAGAAATCACTTCTTCCACTGATTCTCAGAGTACTTAGTACATTTTCTAAGTCTTGAGGGTTCTGTTTTTATTCTCTGTTGCAGCCAGAATGCCCACTTTGTATCATTAGGACCTTTAAACAGTCATAAATGTATAGTATCTACCTGGTATATGCTTTAAATCTATGAAAATCCAAGAAATGCATTTTTTAAAGACAGAATCTTGCTCTGTCTCCCAGGCTGGAGTATAGGATCATAGATCACGGTAACCTTGGACTCTTGGGCTCAAGCAATCCTCTTACCTGAGCCTCCAAGATAGCTAGAACTATAGCCATGTGACACCACACCTGGTAAATGTTTAAAAAAGTTTTTGTAGGGACAGAATCTTGCTATGTTGCTCAGATTAGTCTTAAACTCCTAGCTTCAAGTGATCCTCCCCCCTTGGCTTCCCAAAGAGTTGCACTTATAAGTGTGAGGCACTGCACCCAGCAAAAAATGCATTTATTTATCATTCATTAGTTCAATTAACCACAACAAAATGAATTGCCCCCCTACCAGGCACTCTGCCTGATGCTAGGGATGCCAGAATGAATGAGACCAATTCCCTACCCTCAAGGAGCCCTGTGCAGTAGAAGACATGGTGAGAAGGCCAGGTGTTTTGGCTCATTCCTGTAATCCCAGCATTTTGAGAAGCCAAGGCAAGGGGGATTGCTTGAGCCTAGGAGTTTAAGACCATCCTGGAAGACATAGCAAAACCTTGTCCCTACAAAACATTAAAAAAGTTAGCCGGGTGTGGCAGTACGGACTAGTAGTTCCATTTACTTGGGAGGCTGAGGCAGAAAGACTGCCTGAGTCCAGTAGGTCGAGGCTGCCATGAGCAGTGATCATCATGATTGTGCCATTGCATTCCAGCCTGGGTGACAGAGTGAGACCCTTATACAAAATAGCAACAACAGCAGCAGCAACAACAACAAAAACATCATGAGTAAATGGATGCTTACTATCAGTGTATTACATGCAGTAGAAATACAGGATGCTAAGGTAATTCAATAGATATGACTGTTATTCAGTAAAGAGACTCTTACTCTGGAATGAGGCAATGATGGGGGTGTCATGGGTTGAAATGTGTTCCCTGCAAAGATATACTGAAATCCTAACTTCCAGTATCTTCGAATGTGGCCTTATTTGGAAATAGAGTATTTGCAGATGTAATCCAGTTGATGTAAAGCCCTACTTTGGTAGGCCCTAATGACTGGTATGCCCACAAGGGGAGAGAAATTTGGAGACACATGGACATGTAGGGAAGACAGCCATGTGACAATAGAGGCAGAGACTACAGTGCCGCAGCAGCAAGTCAAGGAACACCAAGGGTAGCCAGAAACCACCAGAAAGAAAGAAGGAATTTTTCCTTCCTTAGGACCTTTAGAGGAAGTATGTCCCTGCTGACACCTTTCAGATTTCTAGCCTCCAGAATTGTGGGAGGATATGTTTCTGTTGTTTACTTCTTATAGCAGCTCTAGGAAACAAATGCAGAGGGTAACTGAAGGAGGTGAGCCCTCTGTTGAGGGAAAGTCTCTTAAAATGACACTTGCCACATTACAAAGGGCACCTGGTTGTTCTGGACACAGTGAGTTGGGAAGGTGGGAAATTTGAGTTCAGGCAACAGCTGGGAAAAATGGAGGGACGCTGGCCGTGGTGCCGACAGAGACCTCGGGTTGGCGAAGTAGCCGGACTGAGTTGAGAGCCATTGTCCTCATGCTTCCTCCTTCTCTCTCTGTTTTTCCTCTCCTCCCTTCTCCTCTTCCCTCTTCTGGGATAACCAGGATTCTGCAGGCCTTGATGCTCATCCCCCTATAATATCCACCACCTGTAATATCTCTGCTTCTGGTGATCAAAGACACAACCTCTTCAGGGGGTACCTGTGATCCTTGCTTTCTCCTTCTTTCACCCTTTAAAGAAGTTTTAAATTGCCTTCCCTTGGGATTTCCTCTCATCCACTCCCTTTTGTTTCCTGTCTCCCCTTTCTCATGCAGCAAGAAAAACCAGGCCAAAGAGCTAAAAAATTAAACCCTGGTCTCCACTTTATCTTTTCTTCAGCACAGTTGTTGTTTATGAGGTTTTAAAAATAGGGATTCAGAAAGCCCTGTTATACCAACCAGTTACTATATATATGTACATGTATAATTTAAATTAGTCTTCAGGGGATACCCTACTAAATATAGTGATTATGTGAATCTGAATGTTTTCAAACACCTTTCTCTTCTTGCTATATTTTCCCCTTTCTTGGAGCTGGGGATGAATCTGCTAGAAAAGTCTGGGTGGAACCTTGGATGACTGGCCCAAAGCTTTTCTTATTTAAGAATACATTTCTATAACAGGCAGTAGAAGGCTCAGAATTTAAGGAAAAATAATGGCAGGAATGTTTACATGATGAAGTCAGAAACAACGTGGAGTGGTTGATAGAGTAGCTATAGGTTCAAACTTGGCACCATCACTTATTAGTGGTGTGATGGTGGGAAAATATCTTACTCTCTTAGAGTCCCAGCTTCCTTATCTATAAAATGGAGGGATTAGGGCTCACTTTGCAGGATATTTTAGGACCAGGGATACATACACACGTTGGAGATAGTAGGTGCTTATAAAGTGACCATTAGTGTGATTAGACTTTTCATTCTTCCTTGACTGAGAAGTTATAAGCTGTCATGCTTTGGAGCTAAAGGGAATAGCAGTCTGTAGGAGATAAGGAGGCCTATGTTAATGGGCAAAGGACCCAGACTCAGAATCACAACTGGTGTGACCTCCCATTTTACAAGTGAGAAAAGTAAGCCCCAAGTCATATCTTAGTTGACACTGTGTGACCTCTCTCTAAGGAATATCTGTGCTTTACATATGAACCTTGAGCATGTTCAAATCTTGGTTCTGTCCTTAACAGCTGTCCCTTGACTTCAGACAAGACTTAGCCTCTTTCAGCTCCAGGTTTTTTCACCTTTACAGTGGGGGTTGTCGTCATGGCCTTCCAGGTTTGTGAGGATCAAAGGAGATAAATTTGTGGAACTATCAAGAACTGTATTCATGTAGGTGGTTGGATAGGACTTCTCCTCCCAGGAAGAGCGTGTCTTTAGCAGTGAGAGGGAGGAGCATGCTTTGGGTAAGAGGGGAAGACACTGTCTTCTCCCCCTCTATGGTTCAGGCATGAAGGTGTGTTCTTAGAAATCCTGGCTGACCTCATAGGAAAGGCACTGGATTCTCATCATGGCCCAATATCTTGATTGTTTTGAGGCCTGAGGTCACTTTCCTCTCGTGTTTTTATTAATTTACTTTTAACATGTAAAGGGTAGTAGTGGTAGAGCCAGTTAATTAGCATGCTCATTCTGAGGAAAGGAATTTTATTTTCTGGAGACTGAGGCATTTAGGTGTACTCTAGGATCCTCACCCCCATGTCCTTGGTGGGCCAGCTGGAGGGGGGGGGGGGGGGGAGGGGGCGGGCCCCTACTCTTTCCTAAGTTTCCCAGCTCACTTTGTATTCTTGAGGTGGTTGGGCCTGTGGCCTCTGGTTGGACTGAAGGGGGGACCTTGGGGACCAGCATCCTGCAGAACCAGTGACAAACCAGCTCAGAAGAATAAAGGCTGCATTGTATTGAGCCAGACCCTGTACATAGACACTCACCATAATGAGTCCTCATGACACCCCCAGGCTCAGTCGTATTCACTTCATTTTACAGACAAGGAAACTGGAGCCTATGCAATCACATTATTGAACCAGACCACATGGTTTCTAATAGGGTGAGCTGACACGTAGACCTATCTCCATGACTCAAGCCCATGCTCTTTCTGCATTCCTTCCCCCATCTTTGCTGCGGTCCTTTCCTGAGCCATGTGTTCTTGCTGCTTCTTTTTTCTCTCATCAGTTCTTTTTTTCTTGGTGGATGGGTGTATTCTGTTTCATAAGGATGGACTCAAAAAAACTAGACCTGGAAGAGACCTGTGGAATCAACATCTTCATTTTTAAAAAGTATATATATATATGTATTTTAATTTTTATAGAGACAAGGTCTCTCTATGTTCCCCAGACTGGTCTCAAGCGATCCTCTTGCCTCAGCCTCCCAGGTGCTGGGATTACAGGTGTGAGCCACTATACCCAGCCAACATCTTCATTTTATCCATGAAGATCTTGAGGTCTAGAGAGAATCTTAACTTGCCCAGGGTTCACAAGCAGTTCAAAATAGAAACCAGGGAGGAAATACAAACATGAATTGAGCTCCTATTAAGTCCCAGGTATTATGCTTGGTGTGTTTGGTGCTAGCTTATGTAATCATTTAGACCATACTATTAAAGTTGATACTGTTGACTGGGCGCGGTGGCTCAAGCCTGTAATCCTAGCACTTTGGGAGGCCTAGGCAAGAGAATTGCCTGAGCTCAGGGGTTCGAGATCAGCTGGGCAACTTGGTGAGACCTCATTTCTACAATAAATTTTAAAAAATAAGCCACACATGGTAGCACACACCTGTAGTTCCAGCTATTTGGAAGGCTGAGGTGGAAGGATTTCCTGAGCCCAGAAGGTCGAGGCTGTGGTAGCCATGAGTGTGCCAATGAACTCCAGCTTGGACGACAGAGTGAGACTCCAACTCACAAAAAAATGTTGCTACTGTTATTACCATTGTTCAGATAATGAAACGAAGGCTCAGAATGGTTAAGATGTTCATTCAAGGCACACAGCAGTTGGAGTAAGAATCTCAATCTGTTTTTGCTTTAGATTCATAGCTACTTCATGCTTTTAAAATCACAACTATTTTCTGTTTACTGTGCTGGGTACTGCCTCAGTTTCTTCTGAACGATTAGTTTCTGAAACACTAAAGGTACCAAACTGAAAGACACAGATGAAAGTAAGCACAGATTTTATTTTGCTACCTTGTTTGATCTGTTCTCCTGCACAGCCCTGCATTGACTCATTAGTCAAAGACAGTCCTTTGTTAGACCACATAGCAGTAATCCATAACCCGTATGTTAAAAAGAGTAGCTAATATTTATTTTACATTTTCTGTAGACCTGATAGTATGCCGCTAGGGATAGTATGCCGCTAGGTACTTCTACATGGATAATATAATTCAGTTCTTACATCAACCATATTGTTATCCCTGTTCTACAGATAAAAAAATGGAAGTCTAGAAAGGGTAGGTAGTGGCTCAAGGTCATCTGCTAACAGGTGATAGAACCAGGATCCAAACTAAACAGGAAGCTCTTAACTTTGCACCTGAAGATGACCTGGTGCACTTGTGAAACACAGTACATCGTGCTCTCTCCCAGACCAACAGAATCAGGGTTAGAACATTTGTGTTTTTAAAGCTCATCAGGTGATGCTGATGCACAAAGAGGGTTAAAAATGACTGCTTTAGCCGGGTTCGGTGGCTCAGCCTGTAATCCCGTGCTTTTGGGAGGATGAGGTGAGTGGATTCCCTGAGCCCATGGGTTCGAGACCCGCCTGGGCAGCGAGACCTCATCTCTACAATAAATCAAAAAATCAGCCGGGTGTGGTAGCACATGCCTGTAATTCCGGCTACTCGGAAGGTTGAGGCGGAAGGATCACCAGAGCCCAGCAAGAAAGGCTGCGGAGGCTGGGAGCGGCCACTGCACTCCAGTCTGGGCGACCGAGTGAGACTCCAACTTAAAAAAAAAAAAATGACTGCTTTATCGACAGAGGATTCTCTATCACTCAATGAAGATGCCTAGTTGAACAAGCGGTACCCATGTTCTGTAAGCCCCTTGGTATTATGGAGGTTACCCTTGCCTCTGACTCACATCTTGGTGCCGGGGAGGCTAATCCTAGGTTCCTCGCTAGCAATGCTGCCCAATAAAAATGTAATTTGAGACACACATGCAATTTTACATTTTATAGTCATCTGTTTTTTAAAAAAAGTAAAAAGAAATAAAATGAATTTTCAAAATATATTTTATCTAACCCAATATCCACAAAATATTATCATTTCAATGTGAAATATACATAAAAATAGCCATGGAGACACGGTACATTTGTATGCTTTATATTTTGATATTAAGTCTTGGAAATCTGGTGTATGTGTTTTATCCTTCCAGTACATCTTAATTCGGACGAGTCATATTCCAAGTTCTCGAGAGACACATGTGGCTAGAGGCTATTGCACTGGACAGAGCTACTTTAAACACTTTTCTCTGGCTCTTGGTTCCTCTCCTAACATCTCAGATTCATGTAGACATGATAGCAACATGTCCAGAGGAGAGCTTCCCTCATAGAATTTTTTGTGGCCTTCTAGGCATTAATCTATCTTGTTATCTATCTGTAGCCTGTTCAATCTACAATAATCAATCTCTGATCTTCCAAGTGCCCATTGTCTCCTGAAGAAGGAGCTGACCTTGGGATTTGCACTTTGGCAGAGTGATTGGAGGCTGGTCATCTTTCTTCATGCTCCTTCCTTCCTTTGTTTTTTTTAAAAAGTAAAATGTCTTGAAGGAGTGATTTGATTATATGAATCAGGAGACATTAAAAATATTCATTCCCTTTGACCAAGTAATATTCTAGCAAAACAATCTGAAATGTGGAGAATGTTTCATGTCTAGAGGTACTTATCAAGGCATCATTTATACTATAAAATAATTGGACACCACCAGATGTTCAATGTTAATGCAATGATTTCAGGGACTGAGGGAAATCATGCAGCCGTTTAAAATAATATCAGAGAGTTATCATAAAGAGGGCTTCTTGTGTTAAAATATGAAAAGGAAAGAGCAAGCATCAAAATTGTTTATGCAGAATTATAAGTATGTAAAAATATCTCAACTTGGAATAATGGCAAGAAAATACACCAAGGAGTTTAAAGTAGTTATCGTTTGGTGGTATGATGACGGGTAATTTTTCCCTTCTTTTTTTGTACTTTTCTGTGTTTTTTGAACTACAGTGAGTGCATATTCCTTTCATAATAAAATAGGCTTTATTATAATAAACAAACAATGTTAAGGACAAAAAACTTTAAAAAGCAATTATAAAGTTTTTGCTGTTGCTTGTTATTAGAAGATCATTTGGCTATGCCTACAGGTTCCTGGAGGAGGGGAGAGGGAGAGAAAAGAGGAGGATTATGGGTAAAAAGGCTTCTGGCCTGCCAGGGGCAGATTTGCATTTTGCACACTGA
The DNA here is from genome assembly GCF_000164805.1 of Carlito syrichta. Taxonomy (NCBI): domain Eukaryota; kingdom Metazoa; phylum Chordata; class Mammalia; order Primates; family Tarsiidae; genus Carlito; species Carlito syrichta. The sequence continues at coordinate 248,462 of NW_007231978.1, forward strand.
TGCATCATTTCTGACAATTTGGAAAGGCTTTCCCTGGAGCCCTGGACTGGGGCTGCTCCTTAAACAAAAGCCAATTTGTGAGGATGATGCCTCTTCAGTGGTGTTGGCACAACAAACTCTTTCTTCAGCCTGGGGCTGCAAAATGGATGCATTCAATGCCCTCAGGAAGGGACTGGACAAGGAGGCTGCTCAGTTGTTCCAAGTCTAAAATTAAGTATCTGAGAAGCACAACTATTTTTGAATCCTCCAAGCAGCAGAATCCTCATCTCAGGGCACTGAGTTTGAAATTCTGAGTGCTTCCAGCGTCTACATGTCTGTTTTGGAGTCTTATAACCTTTGTGTATTCCAAGATAGGCTCAGAGGAGGGAGCATTCACTGAGGCACCTTATGGGAAAGGAGTTAATGTAACTGAGACTCAAAGAGGTGAAGAAAGTCACTAAAGGAGTGAAGGACATCTATGAGGTTCAAATTCAGGTCTGCTTGGCTCCAAAACTCATGCATTTTCATTCTGTGACACTGCTTGCTTCTTCTTCTCCGGCTTCCCTCTGCAGGGTCTACAGACATGCTAAGAATGTTCTAGAAGATAGAAAACTTGGTTGTTGAGCTGGCTCCCATCTCTGACCAACTGTCCTCCTATGACCACAGACAACTAGATTGTCCCAAATAGACCCCCATCGGTAATGTCATTCCAAAGTTCAGAGGAAGTTTAACTAAAGAGGGCATTCTTACAGAAAGGACATATCTTTAAGTCCTCACAGAAGATGGGAGATGGTCGGGGTTATTTAGAATTCTAAGACAAACAACCCAGCCCAAGACCACATGATGGCTCATGTGTCATCCTCTCCTGACAAGGATTGACAAAGGGTCCTGTGTATTCGACAGGTGACGGGGGTCGTCTTTCTGCAGCCAAGCTCAAGACTAATGACGCTTTCAGTGGAAGATGGAGGAATAACTCAGGCAAGCTGGAAACATACAAGCTGTCAGTGTGATTCACGGAGTAATTACAGAATAATACAGTGTAAACTATTAGGAGATAATAACAATAAGTCAGGATTGACTCATTGCTTTGAAAACTTGGGGCTGACGAGCCTGCCAGTTATTAGCTAGTTCTCCAAGTCTGTAAACCAGTATAATGTGAGCCAACCCTGGCAGGATTCAAAAGAGGCAGGCTTATTATCCCTTTTTACATTAAATTATGTATGCAGCAATGGGAAAATATAAATGCAAACCATTAGGGTAATATCAGCACCAGCGTCCAGGTAAAATGATAATTGTCAGGCACTTAAAACCCCCAGAAATGAGATGCACTCAGTCCACTGAGAACTGAAAATAAACCCAGGGTAGAATGATGGGCATACCTTGTTCTGCCTAAAAGGAAAATTAAAAGAATAGTAATAATGAAGGTTAGAGACACTGAATCGCCTACTGTGTGTCAGGTAATTTACATATATTCCATTCAAACTAGCTCTCACAAAATTGTGGGTGGGAAAGTTTAGTCTGATTTGGGGTTAAAACACTGTGGTTTAGATAATTTAAGTAGCACAGGCAATGTAGCAGAGTTTAAGTGTGGGAGATGTATTTCAACCTCAAATACAATAGGCCTTCAAAATCTAGGCATTTTCTACCATGCAGGCTGAATCTTAGGAGGTGAAAGGGTGGATCAGTGAACCCATAAGCATGATGAACACACAGGAGAATCTGTATTTCTCTAGGGGCTACAGAGGGAAAGTGGCATTCCCTGTGGCTACCTCAGGATCACCAAGGGGGTGGCAGAAGCAGGTCCAAGCAAAAAGGACTTCACAGCTGAGATGCTATAGCCACAAAGGCATGAATGTGTGGATGGCCAGGGTCAGAATCACTGATCAAACACTCGAGAAGCACCTATGCCATGTTAGGACTCGGGGCTATAAGGATGAATGAGAGTCAATCCCTCCATTCAAGGAACCCACAGTTCAGCCTTCCAGCTCCCATTCCAGACACACAAATGCTACATGAAAATAATAGCCTCACCTGGTGGGGAGAGGGGGCTGTCATAGTCTCTTTTAAATAGAGGTGACATTTGAGGGAAGCTTGGAGGGATGATTAAGGATCTGCCAGGAAGAGAAGAGGCTGAGGGGTAGAGGGAGTAGCCTAAACACTGAGGCCCAAAGGTGCCTGAGAATTCTGGGGCAGGCCAATGCCAGTTTGTTGAAGCAGCGCGGAGCATACAGGGCTGGGGAGAGACATAGTGGGGTCGCAGGGTGCAGGCAGACTGTGATGAGTTGTGCTCCCATATATGCAGATATGCAATGTAGACTTGGTCTAGTGGCAGCAGGGAGCTGGTCAGGGGACCTGGTTATGACTGTGAGAAAAGACGCTCAAGGCCTAGAATGAGTTGAGGGCAGAGAGCAGGGTCCAGGATGAAATCTCAAATCAAGGTGGGCAGGGGATGGGGATAGGAGGCTGGCACTCACAGAAGGGAGGGCAGAAACAAAAAGGGAGGCTGCCCCAAAAGCCAGAGGCAGAAATCTGCATGGAGCCAGGAGGGGTGGCAACTACCAGGCTTCCTGCTGGATCAGAGCTTCTAGAACCTGGGATTTCCACTGGCAGGTCTTGGATGTGGCCAACCCCAGCCGGCAGTTGCATTCCCGGTGGCTGTCCTGGAGCCCTCCTGGTGTTTCACAATACACCCGAAACCTGGGGACTCTCCATGCTTAGTTCTGCTCATAAACCACCTCCCCCATCCAGCACCCCCACCCTGTGAAGGAGTGAGCGGCAGGGTTGGGAGTGGTCCCAGAGGGTCACAGACCTGGATCTGCCTCCCGATCTGCTACTTGTTCTGCTTTGGGTCTTGGGTGCTTCCCTCATCCTGGACTCTGAATCATTTTGAAACTTAAAACAAGGGGGTTTTGAACCACAATATCACCAGCATCTCGAGGTCAATCATTTTTTTTTTTTTTCAGTTGGAGTCTCACTCTGTTGCCCAGGCTGGAGTGCAGTGGCTCGCTTCTGGTCACTGCAGCCTCGACCTGCTGTGCTCCGGCTATCCTTCCGCCTCAGCCTTCCAAGTAGCTGGAACTACAGGCACACAGTACCACGCCCAGCTAATTTTTTTTTTTACTTATTGTAGAGATGAGGTCTCGCCAAGTTGCCCAGGCGGGTCTCAAACCCGCAGGCTCAGGCAATTCGCTCACCTCGGCAGAATTACAGGCTGAGCCACCGAGCAGGGCCCAAGGTCAGTCATTTATTCTACAAGTCTCTTCAAAGGGAAAGGAAAGGGGCCATATTGGAGCCTGAAGCAAAAGGAGAAATAACTTATACTGACCCTGCCTTTATTTAAAATTTGGATCACCACGTACAACATGAATTTTTGACGTTAATATTGTGTTTTCTATTTTTATTTTACTTTTTTTCTTTTAATAGAGATGGGGGTCTCACTATGTTGCCCAGGCTGATTTTGAGCTTGTGGTCTCAAGTAATCCTGCCTTGGCCTCCCAGAGTGCTAGGATTACAGGCGTGAGTCACCATACCCAGTATAATTTTGGGTTTTTTTTTAAAGTACTGCATTGGCTGGGTTCGGTGGCTCAGCCTGTAATCCCAGAACTTTGGGAAGCTGAGGCAAGTGAATTGCCTGGGCCCGTGAGTTCAAGAACAGCCTGGGCAATTTGGCGAGACCTCGTCTTTACAATAAATCAACAACTAGCTGGATGTGGTAGTACGCACCTGTAGTTCCTGCTACTTGGAAGACTGAGGCGGAAGTATTGCCAGAGCCCAGCAGGTCAACACTAGGGTGGCCGTGAGTGTGCCACTGCAATCCAGCCTGGTTGACTACCATATACAAGGTGATTTACAGCCAGGTGTGGTGACTCACACCTATAATCCCAGCACTTTGTGAGGCGGAGGCGAGAGGATTATGTGAGCTTAGGGTTTCAAGACCAGTCAGAGTAACACGGCAAGACCTCATCTCTATAATAAAGCAAAAAATTAGCAGGGCATGGTGGCACATGCCTGCGGTTCCAACCACTTGGAAGAATGAGGTGGAAGGATCACCTGAGCCCAGCAGGTCGAGGCTGTGGTGGCCATGTGCGTGCCACTGCACTCCAGCCTGGACAACAGAATGAGACTCCAACTCAAAAAAAAGTGATTTACTGAGATTCCCCAGTCCTTGGTTGATCCTCCCAAGAGCTGTGGGGAGAGGGCATCATTAGTCCCAATCTACAGATGAAGACAGTGAAACCCAAAGAAGCTGAGTTGCTCAAGGTTGATCGTGTCTGGCAGTGATCAGTATTTTCCAAGGTTCTTTCAGAGAGCTGCCCTCTTTCTCTCACTAACTGACTAGAATCTGACTGAGTCTACAAAGCCAGACTCACTTTTGGTGTGGCATGACCTGCCAGATAGGAGGTGGTAGGGCAACTATTGACTGACACCAAAAGGAGCTGGAGGCTCAGATTTGTCAACAGCCTCATGGCACAGAGAACCAGGAAATCTCTGAATCTACACACATGGCCTTAGTTCTTGAGACAGAAATATTCCTAGAGCAGAGAAGTGTGATTCATCAGGATGCCTGGGCTGGATGGAAATATCTCCTGAGAATTTCCAGCATCCTTTCTTCTAATTTGGGTTTTCCAGGCAACCTCCAGAGCCGACTTTGTGCTCCTGTAAGTGCTCGTATGTAAGTGGCTCACTCCTGTAATCCTAGTTCTTTGGGAGGCCGAGGTGGAAGAATCACTTGAGCCCAGGAGTTCGGGACCAGCCTGGGAAACATAGCAAGATCCTATCCCTACACAAAATAAAAAATAGGCTGGGCATGGTAGGATGCACCTGTAGTCCCAGCTACATAGGAGGCTGAAGCAGAAAGATTGCTTAAACCCAGGAGCAGGAGTGGAAGGTTACAGTGAACTATGATCATATCACTGCACTCCAGCCTAAGCAATAGAGTTCGACCCTGTGTCAATACATAAATGACTGGGCGTAGTGCCTCACGCCTATAATCCCAACACTTTGGGAGGTAGAGGCGAGAGGATTGCGTGAACCCGGGCTTCAAGACCAGCCTGGGCAACTTGGTGAGACCTCGTCTCTACAATAAATCAAAAATTAGCTGGATGTAGTGGCAGGAGCCTGTAGTTCCAGCTACTCGGAAGGTTGAGGTGGAAGGATCATCTGAGCCCAGCAGGTCAAGGCTGCAGTGGCTATGAGCATGCCACTGCACTCCAGCCTGGGTGACAGAGTAAGACTCCGACTCAAAAAATAAAAATAAATACTAAAAACAAATAAATAAAATGGTTAAGATTGTAAATTATATTTTTACCATAATAAAAAAATTAAATTAATAAAAAGAAAAGAAAAAACCTCTACAAGGAGCAATAATGAATAAAATGTTGAGAAACACTGGGTTAGAGCATGGGTACTGGGGGGAGTCAGGTTACACCTAGAGATGAGTCTGGAAGAGTGAGCAAGGCAGACCCTGCAAGATCTTGCATCTCATGTTTAGTAGACTGAGGTTTCAGTGTTATAGGTCTGGGCTCAGTAAACTTTTTCTGTAAGTATTTTTGGTTTTATGGTTCATGTGTTCTACTCAGCTTTCCTGCTATAGAGCAAAGCAGCCCTTGGCAATGTGCAAATGAATGGCGAGGTTGTGTTCCAATAAAACATTATTTACAAAAACACAGGCGCTGTTGCCTTTGGTCTGTGGTCCCTAGTTTGTCAACCTCTGCTATGCCTTGAGAAAAGTTCACTCAAGTGATTTAATTTATATTTTAGTGAGTCATTTGGCATCTATGCCAAGACCAGATTGGAGAGAGTAGTACACAAAAAGGGCCCAGCACGGTGCCTTGACCTCAGAAAGGTGAGGGCTCTTTCCTCACGCCAGGCAGTGTCTTCTGAGCGGGAGTAGAATAAATTTGTCTCTCTAGGGCTGCTTCCTCTTTCTGACCTTGTACAAACTCAAGGCTGTGATGACTCCCTGGCTCCCAACATCCCAGGAAGGTAGGCGCGGTGCCTCTTTGACATCTTTTTAGCTGCAGCAAGAAGAGAGAAAGCCAAATTTGGCAGTGGTGACACTTGGATGGATATCTAATATTTTGCTGCAGGTCATTTGTTAGCAAATCCACCCCCTGCATCCTGTCACCTTCCACACCCCCCTGCATTTCATAACTTTGATTCATTAGCTCCAACTGCTGGAATTACAGGTAACACTCAGAGTTGCATTTTAAGCAGGCAAGGATGACTGCTTTAAAAGTGGTCCCTTTAAAAAGGTTAATATTATAAATGCATCTTAAATGCGTAATACATAACCAATTGCCACAAATATGGAAATGTCAGCAGCGTTCAAACTCAAAGAGCAGGAAAAAAACAGGTCACCTTTGCTCTCTGAATGCTGTGTTTTATAAAGGCTGACACTACTAAGTCAGACATCAACTGGGCTGGAGAAATGCCTTCAGCTCCCCTGGGGACCAATGGGCCATATCTGGAAGCTGGAGTGAGCCAAGAAGGAAAAGACCCCCACAGGGGACTGGGGGAGGTATTTTGAGGGGCCAGTCTCTTAACTGGCCAGGATGTTGGTTTCCTCAGATGCAAAGTAGGGATAATAATTATCCTTGTTCTACTCACCTCACCTAGAAAGTCCAGAAAATTCTTAACTATGAATCTCCCATAAATGTTGGAAACTACTATTTTTCTAGCACCTAGGTCAGTGCTTGGCACACAGCAAGTGCTCAGTAAGTGCTCATTGAATGACTGCATCACCTCTTTCCTTCCATTGTTTTTCTTCTCATGGGCTTTAGGTTGGTTAACATGAGTTTAGACAGATACTAAAATATCAGGTATGACTTTCCTCAGATGTACATGTGTTTTCTGGAAGATGATGTCAGAGAGCAGATTCTAAGATTTGAAGGAATAAATGTTGAATAAGAGAATTTCAAGTATATCAGTGGTCTAGGGAGGAAGGTGTTTATGATCCTCAAATTAGACTGCAGAGGGGGCTCCTGCTTCACCAAACAGGCCCTGTGTATGTGAGTATATGTGTGCCGGGGAAGCGGGGGTGTAAATGCTTGTGTGTGAATGAGTATGTGCACATGTGTATGCATAGATGTGCCAGGGTCAGGACTAGGCTGAGGCATGTGAGGTGCCCAGGGAATGTTACTTAAGGAGGAACCCACCCTCAGGTGCTGACCCTGCACTCACATAAGCCTAAGAGCTAGTGCCTTCTGGAATACTGTCTTGAACCTCCTACACCTCACCTCAGTCTCATACTTGGGACAGTCACTTGTGTGTAGGGAAGGGACATCGTTTAAAATGCAGATAGCAAGGAAGAGCCAAGGCCCAAGTCCTGCAGTCTTCCAAAGCCAAGATGAATTGTCTTAAACTGTGGATTTGCAGAGAACCTGCAGGTCATCCAATCCAGTGGTAATCAAATGTTGGTGTGCATCAGAATCACCTGAGGAGAGCTTGTGAAATCTTGAGATTCCCAGGCCCTATCCCCAAGATTCTGACTTGGTAGGTCAGGGCTGAGGGGCCTGGAACCTGCATATTTAATACACACATGCTCTCCCCATTCCAGGTACTTCTGATGTGGGCTGTCCAGGATCAAACATGGAGAAACTTTTATAATTAGGTAGCCACATAATTCATCATCTAATCCAGGTCACTTTGAGGAATGAAATAAATTTGTGATAGTTTAAATCAGGGGTTGGCCATCAATGCCTGTTTTATCAATAAAGTTTTATTGGAACACAGCCTTGCCCACTTGTTTATATATTATCTGTGGTTGCTTCTAAACTATAATGCCAGAGTTGAGCAGTTGCAGCAGAGACTTTATGATTGGGAAAGCATAAAATATTTACTATTTTATAGTAACCTTGTCAATCTCTGATTTGGATTATTGCTCAGCAAATATTTACCTCCATACCTAGACATAGTTATCTTAACTATAGTCTAATTTTCTTCCTTTCACTTGGAAAGATGGTGAGACCCAGAGAGGTTAGGATTTGATATTTTGGGTGATGCCCGGATGTCTCATTCTCAGTTGGGTTGTAGATACACAGTTGAGCAACCTCTAAAAAGAGCTGCCGAGTGGCCCTTGGGATAACCTGGAGTGGGATCAAGGGAAGATGGGGTTAAATTAAGGGTTTTCCCTGAATGACAATGCTCCTTCACCATCCTCAGACTGGCATCTCTTGAGATGAATGCTCCCCACCCACTCCTGAACAAATAAATAGCAGAAAAATGCAACCAAAGGGAAGTCGCACCAAGAATAATTATACAGTAGTCATATATTTTGATTCAAACTTAATGTTGCTTAGCAAAAGAAAATGTGCTGTGAATAAACAGAGATCAATTCATGCCACCATCAAGTGGTAGGTGAAGAAGATGGCCTTAGATCTCCCCGGGACCTGCAGTGATGCCACCCACATGGTATGGAAGGACAAGGGCCCTTCCTGGAAGCTTTTCATGAGGAAGTTACTGGAAGAGAAGGGGCCAGTTGTGAAATTTTTACTCAAGTGCTAGGGATTTAAACTATGAATTGACTTTTTTGTGGAGAGGCATATGCATGCATGTGTGTGTACACATGTGGTATGTATTGATGGGCACATTTGTGTAGGTTTATGTGTGTGTTTATGTTGGTTAAGTGTGGTTCTTGTGTGTTCATTTCTGTATGTGGTCACATGTACACACATGTGTATGATTGTTTGTGTGCGTTGCTTGTTACCTGAGATTATCAGGGTCCCTCTTCTTGGTGCCGCACTACCTGACCACTTCTGGAGGAATCAAATGATTGTCCTAGTTTCCACTGACTGATTAAATCCATATTTTTACTGTGAGAGCTCATTAACTCTCAACCCAGCCTGCTTGGGCCAGGACAATTGCAGCTCAGGTTTGGGGCTTGCAGACATGGAGGTGACTTTCCTTGAGGCAGGAAGTCTCATCTGATCACTTTTGCTTATCTGAGGATGGTGGAACTTCTGGGCAAAGTTCACACCATCTCCACAGCTCCCCTATACTCTGCTTCATTGCTTCCAGACTGGGCCTGTCTTGTTGGTTTATACCCATGATGCTGGCCCATCACCCCCTTCTTGGGAACCAGAATAGAGCTGTGGGGTGGGCAGAGCAAGGCAGAGTTCTGAGGACCAGGTTGGATGGACCTGTGGTGCTATTTAGAAGGACCAGAAGGGCATAAATCCTAGGGGTATATGTAACTTTTAGTGAAATTGGTGAGCCAAAGTCACGCACCCGGAAGTAGCTTCAAGCAACGGGTCTGAGGGGTAAGAGGGAGTCTGAGACTGGTCAGGGCCCAGGGGTGAGCCATCTGAATAGGGGCAAGGAAAAGGGCAAAGCAGATAAGACAAGACGCTGAAAGCACCTTGGAGGAGCTGGAGCCTCAGATGGATTTTGTCCAAGTGACTCAGGGCCAGGGTGGCCTGCTTACATGTCCAGGGCTAGAGCAGGTTCATCTAAAGGGCCATTCCTCCAGGAAACTTTTCCTAACAAAGCCCACTCACTCAGAGGAACCCTGCTCTCTCTCTTATCCTCTCAGTGCAGCTCTGTGATTCCTAACAGATTCCACTGGCTTCCCCAAGAATCTGTCCAACTTCCCTGGACATTTCCTCTCCACTGAACATTAGCTGCCTGTGGCTGAGCTCCTCCCTGACACTTATTATTGATGGCCTCACCTTATGACAGATTTTTGCATGTGTCCGGATCTAATCTCTCTGGTGAGATCAAGAGATCCCCTGACACAGGGTGGAGTCTACTGCTTCTTGTTGTCTTTCTATGTTGGTCACTAGTATGTATTCAAGTATCTCTTCTGACTGGTGGGCTGATGTGGCTGTGAGTATCACAAAGTCTTTGGCACAGGAGAGACAATCAGCCTCTGCCTGATTTTTTTTCCCTCTGCATTCTCCAGTTTCCAAATCCCATGTCCACCTCTACCCATGGCCCATAGGCTCAACGCTGCCTAATCCTGAATCAGGCCACTCTTCTCATCACCAACTACACCTTTCCCCACATGCTCATCCAGATGTGATTTGGTCTCTTCTCCATGGAAAGGTCATGGGCGAATCTCCGTAGAGGCCTCTGGAGGGTTGTTGTGCCTTTGACCACACTTTGCTCCCTGTGCCTGGATCATCTTCGCCTTTCTGTGCCTCACAAATGTTCACCTTTCTTCAAGGCTTGGATTTGTCATCACTTCCTCTTCGAAGCCTTCCCAGATTCCTCCATGCTGAGTCTTGTGCTCTAGCCTCTGACTTCCTCTGGAATCTGATTTATGCCTCATGGAAGCACTGAGCACATCATGGTGTCAATATTAGGTTGGATGTCCAACTTCCCCAGCAGATCATTCATTCCTCCAGGCCAGGATCATGCCCCAGTCATCTTTATAATTCCTCGTCCCCACCCCCAGCACCTGATACAGGGTGGATTCTCTGTAAATATTTTGAACAGGTCCTTGGATCAGCTGCTAGAGAAGGAGGCTGGTCCCACCATGAAGCAGGTGGAGCAGGTGCTGGTTATCAGATGGTCACTGGCAGGGATGTCAGGGCCGGATTTGGACAGTGAGAACTGTCCCTGCAGTAGTGCCCAGGCGCATGCTGGCCAGCAGCTGGCTGTCACTGTTACCTGGCCAAAAAGGAGTGCAAGGAAGATCTGAAGCAGAAAGTAGGTTCCTAGGACACAATTAGAGGCAGCTGCTCATTGGGAAAGGGTCTGGTCAGAACAGCTGAGTTAGAATCTTGAATCTGGCCATTTACCAGGGCACAGCCCTGAGCTAAGGAGTTACTCTCTCTCAGTTTCCTTGTCCATAAATTGGGGCTAAAATATCCCTGTCTTGTATGGTTGGGATGACAGTTGAATAAGATAATGTACTGGAGCAGTGTTCACAGGGCTTCCTTGACTGCAGCATCTCTCTGGTCTCTCCTTCCACCCAACCCCTTTCACACATTTTTTTTCATGTTATTAACCCACTACTTCAGGAATGTATGTGCTATTTGTGTTTGGTGGGTAGACTGGGCAGTCTTTGAGAACAGAGACCATCTCCCAACTCCGTATTCTTGGTACTTGGCACATATAGGTACAAACACACATGTTGAATGAATGAATGAAATAGCTTGCTGGTTGGGGAAGACATGCTGCTATGTATGTAGCAAAACCTTGTTTCTTCTGCACGGAGGACAGCAGCTTGAGTTAGCAAACCTAAAGAACGTATCTAAAGTAAAACAACAGCAACAAAAAAGTTTTAAAAAAAAGGTTCTAATTTATGAACCTCAGGAACACCTGACTACCAGAGTGTTTGCAGATAGAAGTCTTGCCAGGGAGGCTGTCATGTATAGATAAAGCTCATTTGGAATTAGTAAGTGTCCATTTGCATTCAAATGCAGCAAGGTGCTCCTGTTCTTAAAAAGAATCTGTTCTCTAGAGTAGGTTAAACATGGCCCTTGCAATGTTGGAGATAAATGAATTGCTTTCCTTGGTAACATTCTTTCCTGAATTCCTCCCACAAGTATTTGGTGAGCTCTTCTTGAGTGCCAGGTACTATTCCAGGCACTGAGAACAAAGCAGTGAGCAAGGCAAAGCCCCCGTTCTCATACATATTATGATCCAGAGAGAAGAGATGATCAATAAACACATGAATAAGAAAAATATGAATGGAAAATTAGGAACAGAGATTGAAAACAGAGTGATGTGCTCATGAGCTATTTTGTGGCTACTTTTCATTGGATGGTCAGACCTGGGGGAGAGGGAAGCCCAAACAGAAAGAACAACCATGCAGAGGCTATGAGGTGGAAACAGATTGACATTCTCAAGTAGTGGACAAGGGAGGAGAGGGACACAAAGGAAGCTGGAGATAAAAGCAAAGGCTGGATCACATAGGGTGTTATAATCCCTGGAGAAAGAGTTTGGATTTTGTTCCAAGTGTGACAGGCAGGTTTAAGCACGGGGGTGGCATGACCTGACGTGTCTTTTAAAAAATTTCTATGGCTCTTGTATGGAGGCAAGGAATGGAAGGGACCAAGAATGGAAGCCAGAGAGCAGTTGGGAGATTATTCCGGTAGCACAATGAGAATTGATGGTGGCTTACAGTAAGATGCTAGCCGCAGAGATGGAAACATGGAGACACGTATGTATATTTTCCAATATGTTTCGGAAGTGGAGTCAATGGCCTTTGTTGATTAATTGGCTAGGGAGAGAGCAGTGAGTCAAAGAGAGGGATGAAAGGGAACTCCAAGATATTTGTCTTGTGGCAGGGTGAACAGAGGTGATGTTTTCTGAGATATGAAACCCCCATAATTTGGGATTTTGTGTGTGTGTGTGTGTGTGTGTGTGTGTGTGTGTGTAAATGCATGTGTGCACACACATATGTGCACATGTGCCTGTGTGGCAGAGACTGAAGTGTTTGGGGATTGAGAGTTTTGCTCTAGGCACATCAAGTTTGGGATACCTGATAGATGTCCATGCAGAGATGTCAAATGCTGGACATTTGCAACTTGAGCTCTGAGAAGTGATTCAAGTTGGAAATATAGACCTTAGAGTCATTTCAGATACGAGAAAGGAACTAAAAAAACCTGGAATTATCTTTTAGAGGGCGGGCCCCTTATAGTACAGGCTTCCCCTGCTAAGTAAGCGGTCTAGGAACCCATTGGCATCAGTGTGACAGCTGGCATTGTTGTAAGAGGCTGAGTTCAGTTTTGATGAATTTTTTTTGGCGATTCTTTCAACATATTTACCCATTTCATGATGAGTGATTTACACAAACAACCTGCCAACACAGTGCTGAGGGTTCAGCAGTTTTTGACCCAAAGTAGCAAGACCTCCAAGCCCCACCTTCCCTATTCACTGGATCTTACCCCAATCAACTTTTTGTTTGTTTCCCCAGATGAAAAATGTCCTCAAAGGGAAACATTTTGCTGATGTGAAACAAACAACTGCAGAAGCACTAGAAGGCATTAAAATTGACAAGTTCAAAAATTGTTTTGAAAACAAAACAAAACAAAAACCAAAAACTGTTTTGAACTGTGGAAAAAGCATCTTGATATTGTGTCAGACGGAGGTAACTGAAGTTTAAACATGTAAGAATAAATACAAAAATTTTTATAAATAGATTCTGTGGGGTTTTTTTGCTCCCCCCCATAGATTACCAAGGGAAAGGAATGTGGATAAAGAAGAGAAAGCCCAGGGACAGAGCCCCGAAGTGCTCCAATACTTGGAATTTCAACAAAGAAGGAGGAACTTAAAAAGTCAAGACAGAGGAGCCAAATTAGTGGGAGTGAAACCTGAAAGCCAAGAGAGAGAAGTGTTCCAGGAAAGAGGGATGTGAGGTGCAAACATGGACAGGTAGAGATACCTTTTTTAAATAGGAAGTTTTGCTGTGAAGAGGAACAGAGACACGGTGAGCTGCTGAAGAGTTAAATAGGGTATATGTGCTTCAGATAGAAGATACAGGGATGTTTTTGTATATTGAAGGAAATTATGCTAGAGGAAGGGAGAAATGGGAGGTGGGATTACAGAATCCAGCTCTTTGGGGAGAAAAGATGAATGGAATTCAAAGCATGAGAGCAGAGGTGGCCTTTGAATGAAGCAGGGACACATCATCTATAGAAACAAGAGAAAAGGCAGAGAAGAGTTCAGACGAGCATCTTTGCAGTATGGAAACCTTAGATTGTCGATCTAATTGCATTCAAGTACATGATAAGGACTGTTGTCTATGAGTATGTATGAGTATTTTAGGGGGAGGATGTAAGAGTTTGGAGTGGAGAATAAAAGGTGTAAAACAGTCATCTCGAATAATAGGCAAGTGAACCTATAAGGAGAGTGTTGTAAGATTGCCAGGCAACACTGAGTGCCAGTTTGAGACTTCTGGCCATGAATTTCAAGTTAGACATATAAATGTGTGTTTTTCTCTGGCAACCTGCAGCAGATAAGCACAGATCTAATTGTGCTCTAGGCCTGCCCTGTTAGGTAAAAAGAGGTAGAGGTGGTAAAGGAATTCAAGATGATTTGTAGAGAGGGTTGATAAGGACAAAGCATCACCAAGGAAGAGAAGGGTCCTGGGGGTGAGATGTGTAGGAGTCCTCAGTTTAGAAACCTTGATGAAGTCCCAGAATTTCTGGAACACAAACATTGGAGGGGGTGGACTGGTAGGATAAGAAGTTGTCATCAGATTGAATGCCTAAAGTCAAGATTTTTCCAAAGGTGATGTAGCCATCGGCTATGATAAGCTCAACTTACAGCCATAGAGATGGGCAGCTGTGGCAGGATGAGTGAAAGTGGATTATTGGAGGACATGAGGTAAAAAAACTGAGAGACCAAAGCTTGGATGGACCTTCCATGCAGATTTGATAGTCACTATGAATGATGATAGAAGTATCAGCACCCAGTGAGACAGGCGGATGGGTGTCTGATCAAGGTAGAAGCAACAAGGAGATCTTGGTGGTAGCAAATAAAGACTGATGATACTAACTTCCAAGGAACTCTGTGTGTGCGTGTGTGCAGGCACTTGAGAAGTGGCTAGGAGGCAGCAAATGGGAGCAAACAGGAAAAGAGCTACCCTACTTTGACCCTGAACTATAGGTGCATAAGAGTAAAACATAGCTCCATTCAAGAGCTGCAAGTGACATTGTTTTCTGGAATTGGTTTCAGGAAAGTGAAGGTAATATTTAGGGGAGGGCTATAGTTTAGGGGTGTTTGCTGCCCCTAGATCATGAGCTCCAGAGGGCATAACAGAAAGGTGGGGAGGGTTTAAGAAATTGGGTGAGATTAAGACATGCCGAGAGCAGTGAAGGGATGAGGCTCTACGATGATGGGTGTGTGGGCTGTAGTTGGAACCCTAGTTAAATAGGGGGGAAGTTCCCATAGGATTGGGCCCAAGAGTCCTTTGGGAGAAGACGGGTTCAAGCTGGCCTCTTCTCTCCTTGGGTTGCATGATGGTGAAGGGTCAAAGTTTACATGGCAAAAATGAACTAGACCTAGAGCAGGGATCTCATGTGTCCCCGGGTCAGACCACATAGGTCAATAAAAGAAGCAGGCTGGGCACAGACTGTGGGAAAGGAGATTAGTGCTTTTTAATCTCCAATATGCAAATAAATCCACCAGGATCCTGTTTCAGTCGCTATGTTTCAGTAGCCCACCCACTCTGAGATTCTGCATTTCTGAAGCTTCCAGGCGATGCTCTTGCTGTGGGTCCAGAAACCACACTTTGTGTACCGAGGACTGGAGAGAGTCCATGGTCTGCTAAAGGCAGCAGCTGCTCCTCACTTGGACCTATAGTCATATGAAAGGGAAGGCTCACTCTTGTTTTCTCTTTTGATTTTTAAAGAGAAGACAGAAATTTGGATTTTTATGTAAAATCATCCCATTTAAAAATATTGACAATTTAAAAAAAGTATTGTAAAACAAACACTGTATGGACCAAACAAAATGCCTGTGTGTGTGATGATAGCTTCTGTTTAAGGCACATTAGATTGTGATTTCTGGTGGTGAGGAGTTGGAGCAGAGTAGGGAGTGGGGGAGCACTGGACCAGGAATCAGTTATTATGGGACACAGAATTGGCTCTCTCTCTGGCATGAAAGGTTACCATTCAACTTAAAGTTTAAAAGCAGTTTTCCAGGTTCACACCTATAATCCTAGCAATTTGGGGGGTGGAGGCAAGAGGATTGCCTGAGCCCAGGGCATCAAGACCAGCTGGGACAACTTGATGAGACCACATCTCTACAATAAAAGTAAATAAATAAATGAAAAAATTAGCCGAGCGTTGTGGTGCGCTCTTATGGTTCCAGCTACTTGGAAGGCTGAGGTGGAATGATTGTCTAGTGGATGGAGGCTGCAGTGGCAGTGAGTGTGCCTGGGTACTCACTCCAGCCTGGACGAAGTTTTCCAGGCAATCGGGCTGATGTCCTGTCAGGCTGCATTCATTCTCACCTCTGCAAGAAAGTTGTTCTTTCTTCTTTCTTTACCTAGACTATCCTCTTTCCCCCTCTATCCCAATGTATCCCACTGGCTTTCAAACAGTTTAGGTGGTAGAGCTCTTGAAAGTCAGTTTTCCTTGTGAAATGCTATGAAATATTGGTATATTTAATTCCATCACTCATACCAGGAATGATTTTTCTAGCAGGAAATATGACTGTATTATATTCACACAGGTCTCTGTAACTCAAAAAGAAAATAATCACACATAAAATATTTTGAAGAAAACACATTCCTGGTTTCCCATTAGCATTTATTTCCACTTGTCTCATTCTCTGTGTCACCTACAACACTCACTAGCAGACGAGTGGTAGCAAGTACTCAAAGTTTAAGAGCAATTTATGAAAAAAAAGCCACCTCAATATAGAGAAAATATCTATTCATTAAACTAATGTGTTCTGGGAATTGGGACTTATTTTATTCAATTTCAGTGGTGAAAACTCTCTACCCTCCTTATGGAATGATAGTGTTCCAAGAAAGATTTGAGCTGAAAATTTGCCCAAATCTGAGAATGTGCCCATTCTTCAAAGTCTTGTGAAGACCCATCTTCTCTGATGAGTCTGCTTGGGCCCTACATGCTGTTTGTCAGCATCCTTATGACTGAGGTGCTGTGCCCCAAACATACAGTTAATTCCTAATTACATGTCATCTTAGGTCAGTGTTTCATGTGTCTGTCTTGCTGTCTGACTGTAAGCTTGTGCAAGCTGGGACTATGTCTTGCCTCTCTGCTGAACCAGCAAAGAGCAGCCTCAAGAAATAATTAATTGCTAACTTCTCTCTGCATCTCAGAACCTCTGCAAACCTTAACTTTCTATGAGTCACAGAAAAACTAAGAATCTGATGACTTTATAGCCTCTCGATGATAAAAAAAACACTCGTAGGAGATAGCACCATAATATAGGTTGGGCTAATTTTTTTTTTTTGGCTTTATTTTGTTTTTTCTAAATCCCTAAATGTCCTTTCCCTTCTCCTGGAGATATGATCTCTTTTGATTCTCATATTTGGGATTCTACAGCATTTCCTTGTTTCCTTTTGTCTCTCATTTCTATCCTATATCACCTCTCAGAGTGAATCAGCTAATTCTTATTACTCTTATTGTTCTTAGTATAAGGACTCTCTACTTCCCCTGTAGGGTTGAAAACAGCAGTCTTTGGTGTCAGAAAGACCTGGACTCAAATCTTGGTCCTGTTATTTATCAAGTAATAAGTTACTTGACAAGGTCTTTGAATTCTATAAGTCTCAGTATCTATGTTAGAAAAATGATGATAATACTAAAATCTACAATATAGAGTGAGTCTGAAGGGGTTCAATTATATTTGGGTCCTCTCCTCCTTTTCTCCACTCTGACATTCCCTCCTCACTTCCAAGGGCCCACTTTCTGTTTGGAGACTGAGTGTTAGAACAACTCCACGTCTGAGTACCATGACCTGCTCCATTGCAAATGAATGAACAAAAAGGCCCATGCGGGCCTTAAGACAGACATCCATTCCTTCTTAGGCTGCTATATTAAGCCATTCAGGAAACATTAGCTCCCAAGTTGAGATGTTTCCCTACAGGTTGAATGATTTCCCTTCCTCTTGTCAGCTATGTCCTTATTTACATGGTACAGCCCACTGGGCACTTTTCTCTGTGGGATCCTCCCTCAATGTGAACCCCTACTTCTTAGCAGCACTCTCCTCTCATATGCACTGCACTTAGGGCTCACATTTCCCCACCCCCAAGCTGTTCCCATGATTACGAAATGCTTGATGGCAGAGCCTGTCGAAAATGCATTCATAATGCAACTTTATTCCTCTGAGAAAATTTCCAGGGGAAATTAAAGCCTTGGGAGGGCTGACATCCTGTAGTTATGATCTTTGGGCATTGAGCTTTTCTGAAGGTTTTTTAAAATCCTTTATCAGATCAGGGAAGGAAGAGACACATAGGCGTGGCATGGGGTGCCGGGAGGGAGGATGACGAAGGAGTCAGACACCTGGAGTCTGGACCTGCTGTATACCAGCAGAGACTGTGTGAACAGGAGCAAGTTGGATGGCAGCTCAGCTTTTCCAGTGTCTTCTTCCTTCTGCATGCCCAGGGTGCCCTGTTTTTCTAATGCCTTCCCCTCAGCCTCCTATATGAACCTTCCTTCTAAGGTTTTGTCCTGTGCCCTCATCTTTTTCCACTCCCTGGGTGACCTCCTGCAGTGATGATGGCTCCTCTGTCTCTATCTATAGCTAAAAACCTTCTACTTCCTCCATCTGAATCTCAGCTTTACTTCTACCTGGACATCGTACAGGTACCTTGAATCCAACATGCCCAGAACTGTATTCACACTTACCCCTGCCTACTCCTTCTCCTAGGCTGCCCATCTCAGCCACTAGCTGCTGTCCTCTGCTCAGGAACCATGGGACGGAAATCTCAGACATGCCCTACGAGCCCCTCTATGAGACGCCTTTGGTGCCTGCCCACTGTCCCCCGAGGCCACCACCCTTTCCAGAGGAGGCCATTCTTCCTTGTGCCTGTACCACTTACTAGTGATGAAGCCGGGGCTGATTGATGTGGCTCCTCCTGGCTCTGTAAGTAGGAAGCTTTAGAGAAAGCAATCTCAAAAGACTCTTCTGACCCTATGCACCTTTATTTCAATTATTGTCCATCTAATTCTGTTGCATAAACCCTTACAACAGAGATTTGCCTCTGTTCTCCAAACCACCTCCCAATTGTTTCCAGAGAGAACTTTTCAAGACTAGAGAGGAAATCCTGCAACATCCTCCATGGTTGACCTCCCTGCCTCCCTCACTGGCCTTTGTACCTTCCTCGTGCTGCTCTTGATGCTCGAAGTGCACCTCACAAGTTAGACCTCCGCAAGCAGCAGGTCCTCACATTCCCCTGTTGTGCCATTTCCCTGCCAGTTGTTAGGATTCTCTCTCTCCCTTTCTCCTTCTCTCTCTCTCCCTTTCCCCCTCTCCCTTTCTCCTTCTTTCCCTTTCTCCCTCTTTCACCCCCTGTTTCCTCCCTCCTGCTCTTCTCTCCTGCCCCTTACCTTCTCTTTCCTGGTTCTGCCCCCATTACTCAAGATTCAGATCAAGCCTCAGTCTTCACAAGACTCCACCCTGGAGCTAACATCTGCCTCTCCAGCAGCACATCTGGATCTGCACCATTGCCATTTAGACATCTGCCTTCCTGTGAACTCTGAGCTCCTTAAGGGCCCTGCTCTGTGTTCCCAGAGCCCAGCACAATGTTCACATGAAATTCAGGTTCAATCATTGTATTGTGATGGAATAGCTCCCCAAATCTATGAAATTACATTAAATCTCCTCTATTTGGCATTTAAGACTATTTCCATTCCAGATCCATCAAACTGCAAACTACTTCCCTTAAGGAACATTTTACTTAAGTCAGCTGCCTCATTCTCCCTTCCGTAATTGTTCCCTAAACATGCCCATCACCCTGGTGGGACCTTCTGCTCCCCAACTCCACCCCTCTCATGCTCATAAGTCTCTACCTTATCTGTTCTTTAAGGTCCAGCCAAATGTCACTTTTTCCTTTTCCTATTCTGGAAGCAGAAGTTCCTTGGGATCCCATAGGTTTTCAAACCACTTATGTGGTCCTTAGTGGACCTTATAATAATATGATATGATCAGTTTAATTCATTTATAAGTACTTGTTCTTCAGGGTCACTCTTTCCAAGCACTTCTACTTATCCGTCAAGCCTCACTTTGGAAGTCACTTCCTCCAGGAAGCCTTCCCTGGCCACTACTCCCAGCCCTTGGACTAGGTTAGTTTCCCCTTCTCTGGGGTCCCCTTGCTGGAGCTTTCTTAGTTCAGCACTGATCATACTGTTCCAAGTCCTCTTACACTGCAAGTGCTGAGCAAACAGGAAACTTGTCTGCCTTGTTCACAGCTGCAGCCCCATTGCCTGGCAACTAGTAGGTGTGCAAAAAAAATGTTGAAAAAAATGAATGAATCGTAGGTGTGTGTGGCAAATGTTAAATGAATGAATGAACCTTACCAGGGCTCAGGCTGTGATTGGGATAAAGTTAATTCTGCAAACATTTATGAAAATTCTACTATTTATCAAGGGTTGTTATGGGAACAGAGGAAACCAAGATAGATAAAATATGATCCCTACATTCAAATAATTTACAATTGTGAAAACTGCATTTAGGAAATGCAAAAGGGAGGAAGAAGTACTGGTTTTTAAAATACCCCCACCTCAACACCCCCAAAACAAATCCTGCCCCAAGAAATTTTCAAGGACAACACACAGTGGAAACATAAGCACTGCTTTTCTGTTCTTTGTTTAGATGGACCTTGGCCCCAAACTGCTTCTCTGAATCTGCTTCTCAAATCTCTGTATATGGGCTTTAGAACTTTTTGTCTTATCTACCACCAATTTTAGTACTCTGGATATACACATACTCACATGTATACATATGGACATGTACACAACTTCTGGCATCCCAACAAGATGAATAAGATGCAGCCCCTGCCCACAGGCTGCTCCCAGTCCATTATGGGCAACCTACAAATATTGGCATCCATTCAGCAGATGTGTTGTGAGCACCTGCTCTCTGCTGTTTACATAAGTAAGACACATGTACAAGGAGAGAGGCAGAGGGGAGAGGGCACAGGTGAATAAAAGGTCATGGCCTCTGCCCTCAAATAATCATTCCAAGAGGTGGACAAACTGGGGTAAATGCCAAATGTCCAACCAGGGAAGATGATTTAGCAGTGGAAATCAAGAGAAGCAATGCTTGAGTTGAGACTGGAGGAATGAGTAAGGGTCCACCAGGTGCCCAGAAAAGCTGAAGAGAGAATGTTGCCCACAGAGCAATAGCCTGGGCCTATCACTGGAGTGGGAAGGAACACAGAACACCTAGAAGTGTACACTGCTGAAGAGCAGAGAACAAGGGGAGTCCACAGGGATGGGGCTGGAAGGGCAGGCAGGTGGAACAGACCCAGCTGAGGGCTTGGGCCTTTATCTCAAGAACAGTGGGAGGGCACGGGAGGATTTTATGCAGGGTATGACTTGGTCAGGTTTTGCACAGTTATATTTCACACTAGCCACAATGGAGGCAAGAAGACCAGTTAAGAGGCTGTTGGTGAGCTCCAGGTGAGAGACGAGGGGTCTCTACTAAGGGATGGATGGTGGGGTGCAGAGCATGGCGATGAATAAATTTAAAGACCATCATGGACGGTCACTGGCAGAGATCTTGATGGAGACCCTTACAAGGCAAACAAGGCAGACAAGTTTCCTGTTTGCTCAGCACTTGCAGTGTAAGAGGACTTGGAACAGTATGATCAGTGCTGAGCTAAGAAAGCTCCAGCAAGGGGACCCCAGAGAAGGGGAAACTAACCTAGTCCAAGGGCTGGGAGTAGTGGCCAGGGAAGGCTTCCTGGAGGAA